>NW_024542244.1:0-34483 GCF_016758785.1 Suillus bovinus
GCTACAGAGGCATCCACCCAGTCGGGTAGCGGTGCAGATGTAGGTCCAGGGGACCAACCGCCTGGTAGTCGAAGGACGTCAGTGATTCGACTAAAGCCTCACTGGCAGAAGACTGGAGCATACCTCGGGAATCAAAAAACCACAAGATCAAAGCAGGTGTTAGATCTGGAAGAAAAATAGACAGGTAAGTAACAACGGACGTTCCTATCCTTTGATAAAGCACCTGTCGCTTTTTCGTAGACCTACAAATAAACAATCATATGTGTGCGGTCAACGATAATCCCGATTGAAAGTGACCCTTGTAACATACCGGAACCCAGTATGTGCCCTCCCCTCCTTCCCCTCCAATACCAGGCGGTGCAGTGCGAGTGTAGCTCAGGTAGCTATCGAGCTGCTCCCGTCGTATTTCTTCAAGATGTGTGATGTTTCGTTCATTGTCATGGTTCTAAATTATTTTTCGCCATATTCATCTCTACCGACGATTCATAAAAAGAATAAACCGACCCCTTGTGTAGACGAAAAGGTATTTTTGGCGTCGTTTAGAGGAGCCACTATGCGATCGATGAGAGTGGTAGGAATTCTCCCGAAATGTATCTAAGTAAAACAAGGGAGTATCACTAGCGGTAATAATCAACCCAGTTTTAATTTGAACGCACTTTCACCAGTGATTAAATCTCCATTCAGTACGCTGGAGGGATGTTGTGTCGTTACTAACATCCAACTGGGAGGAAAGCGAACATAATCCATACACGTAGTCAGGTTCTCAGAAGCTAGTATAGCGCGCATCAGGCGTGTGCTATTAACATCCTGTTGAGGTCCCCAGTCATCCCAGGGATTTTCGCCATAATGAAGATCCGAGAATACGGTCAGTTTAAAGGTCCCAGAAGAACTGAAGGTGAGACGTGGTTTATCAGGGATACGGGTTTGAGCTGATAGGGCGTATCGACCACTGGAACCTGTCTTGAATGTGCTGGCAGAATCTGAGTGTATACATGATTTGTGGAAAGTGTTCTAAGATGATGCATACCATGAGGCAAACTTGGAAATGCTCTCACCACTCCTCCATAGAAAAGGACGAGCAAAGTGACAAGGATATCACGCAAACACAAGAGTATCATGGCACAGTGAGTATAGTCTAGGTGAAGGGAGTGGAGGGACTTCGGAATTTTGAGCTAATTAGTTTGAGTTTCAATGTCGTAATATTACATAATAACGTACATACTCTATCACAGCCCATTAAACTTTATCGTTTACTAGGTTCAACGTCAGCGACTGGAATCTTGTAATAACAAATATATACAATATTCAGTTTGCTATGCAACCAGTGGGTCCGTTTGGAAACCTATGCACAGCTCGACGACAGCATGACTTGTCAATCAATGACAGATTGTAATGTGAGAGGCAGAGACTGCTTTCAATTCAAGGAACAAGGTTGCCGCAGTATACATGGATAATACGGGCCTCAGTTCTACGACCTGGAAACTATTTTTTATCTTCAGCAACAGCTGAGCAGTAACTACAGCGTTTGCTGCTTGACTCGATGGTTTGTTCACCGCTCTGATGTCGTTGGGCAACCCAGGATGATAATCTTAGGTCAATTATGTACCGATCAGACGTATGAGTGTCTTCATGCGGTCGCTATTCCCGATAGAATGACTTTGGGTTAGATGCTTGTATCAATTCTGTCAAACATGTTGCTCGTCCTTGGCCGCTCGTTTCTCGCTGGTAGGGGACCTCTGCATTTGAAGGAGAGTATGTGCTTACTCGGTATAGGTGAACCTTTGTATACACGCTTCTTCTGGGTGAAGATAAGAGAAAGAAAAGGAGATAACATTCGTTAGTTCAAGTATAGTGAATGAATATTACTTTCGAGGAAACAAGACGATACACGGGGTGTTGAGACTTGAAGGGGACATTACTTAGTTTAATTCATTTTGTGTGTGGGAGGGTCTGGCTTTGCCGAACCAGTGCAGGAAGGCAGGGATCTGGGCGAGGGTGTGGATCCCGCGAAGTCCGAAAAGGGCAGCTTGTGCTCGGAGAGGGATTGGTATCGACAAAGACGAACCTTCGGAGCATGTTGAGTCCGAAAAGTGCGCAGACCGAGGGTTCTGAAGGAAACACTACTCCAGATCGATGCACACTAGAAGCAGCAGATAGGGAGGTGCGTGCGTGCGAAAAAAAAGAGAGAGCGACAGGCAAAGGTGCAGAGAAGGAGAAGAGCCTCCTTTTGACTGGGGCGAATTCTGGAAGGCGAATCCTCATACGACTGTTTACAAAGGCCATGTTTCGTCCGTCGATGCTCGCAAGCTCACGATCCGCTTGAAACGAACACCATATCATATACAAGGATTTTCAATGCATGACAGTACTTTTCACCAGCCTCCGTGAATTTTTATTGACCTTTCCGATCATGGTGCGTGTGATGGCTCGCTGACCCCGAATATCATCATCCCTGACTTTATGTCACGAATGAGATGCTGACGGGGGTAGTTCAACGTGTCACATGCTTGCACACGGCGCGGTTCCCGTTCAAACCGGCAAAGTTGATCACGTTGGACGAAGCGCGGACGAAAGGATATTACTGTTCTAATTGAAAACTTGGCTGGGAAGTGCGGTGATAAGCTAGTGAGAGAATTAGGTTCAGGAATGGCCGTTGATCCCGGCCGGATAAACCCTTACTCACATAAGATGAGTTACAAAGTGAGCAGAAATCCAACTCTACTCACGATAATTAATATTGACGACATAACCATAAGGTACAGTTGCGGACAGGCGAAGTCCGCAAATTTACAGACCGAATTTTCTGGGACGCACAACTTAACGGAAAGTGTTAGAAGCAATGTTTTCATAGACTAATGGACATCTAGAATACATTTGCACGAGCCGATTTCTCATGGCTGCCATTTTGACATTTCCAGTGTCCAAAATTTGGTGTGCCCCCTAAAAATTCGCTAAAAATATGGAAAAATGTGCAATCGATTGCTTTCAGCTGAGTTGTCTTTGAATCGATAATCAGAAAAACATGAGTCCGTCAAAAAATGGCATGGGAAAAAACCTGTACAATTGACAATTGAACTCATCATGGCTCGTGGCCGTCCCAGAAAAAAAGCACGAAACATCACCGGTCTTTGACATCAAGTATCGCAAAGTGTTTCTCCTGCATCTGCATTGGGTTCGGCGGGCTCGACTCGAGAATCAAGTCCTTGTCAAACGGAATCAGGCTGGCAGTCTGATTTGGAGGATGAGACACTTACAATGGCTTTCGATGGATTAAAGATCAACTTCGAGCAAGAATATGAATATGTTGACCGTGGATCAACAGACTCGGATGAATCGGACATTGATGAAGAGGTTGAACTGGATGTGTTGAATGACGAAGAATTTGGGAAGAAGCTTGCAGAGATGGCAGCAACAGAAGATGGGAAGGATCCTGACTGGATTCCTGAAAGGCTGCAAAGGAAGATGCAAAAAGCTGCAGCGAAGCGCAAGTGTGAGTGCAAAAGCAACAAAAAATACCATACAACTCACCTCCCTGAAGCACGACCTGCAACCTATGCTAAGGGCCCCGATGTCATGAGCAAGTCCAAGCGGACACAGCAACGCTATCAGAAAAGTTGGAGGGGCCAAACATCACTCAGTTCATTCGGATTTCAGCAAACGTGAGGCTCCATTGCTCCTGGTGCACTCTCTGACTCATCAGATGCACCAGTTAGTGAACCAGCAGAGCTGGCATTCAAGTCAAGCCCTTTGATAATCCTGCCTCGTGCACGAAGTGTTTCGATGATATCAGATCCAAGTTTTGTCGATGATTGAGACGCTGCCAGTGATTCGGACAAGACCAATGCTGTGCATGACAACACGACAAATGAAAATGACAATCCGGAAGATATCTCAGGCGAGGGTGATGCAGAGGAGTGGGAACAAGAGCTCGACAGCACAGTTGCATCCAATACCGAAATTCGTGACTGGAAAACACTTCACAATCAAATCCAGAATGATCTTCGAGCTGGGCAGAAAGCTTTACCCCTTTCTCGTATCAATCAGCTTCTTATTCTATCCAACTTCGCTACTCTTCGTCTCAAAGGTGCCTCCCGCATTGGTGCCAGTTTAGAGATTGCTCGTCAAGTCCGTGCACTGGCCCGTCACTACCAAATATTCGAACAGCTCCCTGTTGAAAGGCGAGGTGGTAGCAAGAATGCTCGGTCCTTCTTGCATGACGAATCAGTGCAGAATCATGCACGAACGTGGCTATCAAATTTGCCAACAGGAACTGTAACACCACAAGCTCTGCAAAGTGCAGTAATGACAACAATCTTTCCTGAACTGGGTATTGTTCCCAAGAACCCGATTAGCGAATGCACAGCTCGACGGTGGTTGATAAAGCTTGGGTGGCGGAAAACTATGATAAGGAAAGGAGTTTACATGGATGGTCACGAGCGAGAAGATGTTGTGAAGTATCGACAGGAGGTTTACCTGCCAGCAATGGCAAAGTTTGAGGCACGGATGGTTCGATTTGAAGGACCAGAGTTGACGAGAATTGATCCAATACTAAATCAAGGAGAACGTCAGATCAAGCCATACTGGCATGACGAATGTTGTTTTCACACCAACGACAATGCTCGAAATGCTTGGTGAGCCTTCTGTGATGGTCATGGTGATACTGCAGCTTATTTTTCTCGTACAAGGTTAAAGCCCGACGAGCAACCTCTACGCAAGAAGGGACGTGGACGTCTGATTCACATGTCTGATTTCATCAATGAGGAACATGGTCGGCTCATCTTGCAAGATTCTGACAGCACAATCCTAAAAGATGCCCGAAAAATCATTTATCCTGGTGCCAACGGTGACCCTTGGTGGACACACGAAAACCTGCTCGAACAGATGAAATCAGCAATTGAAATCCACGAGGAAGTCAGCAGCCCAGGTTGCCAAGCTCTCTTCATTTTCGATAACTCATCAGCCCACGCATCTCTTCCTCCCGATGCTCTCAAAGCATTCAACATGAACAAGTTTGATGGTGGCAAGCAGCGTCGGCAGCGCGACACAGTCATCCCTCTAAATAATCCTGATATCTCGAAGCGCGGACTCGTGCAAAAGATGACTAATGCAAAAGACGAACCAAAGGGCCTGAAAACTGTTCTCGAGGAGCGTGGATTTAATGTCCAAGGCTTGTGTGCGAAGTGCTCTCCTGTTTGTCCAATCGATAACAAAAGTTGCTGTATGGCACGACTCCTCAGTCAACAAGATGATTTCTCGTGTCAGACATCGATGCTCGAGGAGTTGATTAGAAGCAAGGGTCACGAGTGTATTTTTCTGCCGAAATTTCACTGTGAACTGAATCCGATCGAGATGGTAAGTGGTCCATATATCCGAAGTTAACTCATAGTCTTAACTGTTGAGGCAGTACTGGGGCTGGTGCAAATACCATTACCGCGAGGCATCAAAACCGAGCTTTGCAACAGCCAAGAAAGTGGCGCGGGAAATCCTTGATTCCTGTCCAGTCGAGGTTATCCGGCGGTTTATCAACAGATCGTACCGTTTTATGAGTGCATACAGAATAGGTTTGACTGGGAAAGCAGCAGAATGGGCTGTGTGCAAACAGAGACAGCACCGTCAGGTTTCGCAGCGTGCGATGATGGCAATCGAAGCAGTTCTGTCATAGTTTTATTGACATGTCATGAAGAAAGTATCATACGAGACGTCAAAAAATTTGGCATGCCAAAAATGTCGTGGGAAAAACCTCGGAGCAGTGTTTTTAACTGTATTTTCACTGCCTGAGTTTGGATCGGGCCTCAGTTTGGCCTGAAAAAATCACATGCAGGCCCTACAAAATTTGCGGACTTCGCCTGTCCGCAACTGTACGCTCCTCGTAAAATTTAAATGCTACTGACCGTCTGTCTTCCCGTCTAGGCATCACTACATGTCAGGACTACTCGATGTAGCATATAAGAAGCATGTTGTGAGAAGGCGCGCGACGCCGGCGCCAATAAAAATGATGCGATTGCACTCGGACAAAGTGTCGGTAGTCGCATTCTTCAAAGATGGTCGACGGGTCGTCACTGGTTCATGGGACTATACCCTGCGAATTTGTGACATAGAGAAAGGAACAGTGGAAGGAGGGCGATTTGTGGGACATAGTAACAAGGTGTTTTCAGTTGCGGTATCGCCAGACGACAGGCGAATTGCGAGCGGTGGAAAAGATAACAGCATTATCATCTGGGACGTCGAGAGCAAGCAGATGCGATTCGATCCACTGATGAAGCATACAAAATGGGTGTCCTCTGTATGCTTCTCCCCCGATGGCAAGAGGCTCGCGAGCGGGTCATACGATTCGACAGTGATTATATGGGATGCAGAGACTGGCGCCGTCCTCTCAACACTCCAGGGTCATCTGGGTGGAGTGTCGAGCGTCGCATTCAACCCAGATGGTCTAAAATTAGCATGCGGATCATTGCGGAGCATCCGGATTTGGTGCACAGACAGCGCCGAACTCGTTTTCAAGATCAACGCTCATGAGAATTGGGTTCTCAGCGTTGTGTGGTCACCTGATGGCCAGCAACTCGTCTCTGCATCATACGACAAAACAGTCAAGTTCTGGGACTCCTCGAACGGATACCAGTTCGGAAAAACTTGTACTAGTCACACTTCCGACATCAACTCGCTCGCCATCTCTTCTGATGGATCCTTCATTGCGACTGCCTCGGACGACAGGACTGTGCACCATTGGAGCACAATGTCACACGAGAAGATAGGACAACCACTGAAGCACACCGTAGATGTTACATGCGTCGCCATTTCTCCCAATGCAGAATTGGTCGTGGTCGGAGATCTTCATGGTGATGTTCAACTCTGGTCAATCAAGGACACACTCTCGGCAGCAGTCCAGCTGTATTCCTCATCAGACTCTTACTTTGTACACCGCTGTAAAGTGAAGTTGGGACAAAACCTCTATCCAGAGGCCCTTTCGGATGCCCAAAAGGTGCAAACAATATCTGATATTGTTTTGACAATTGTAGTGATGCTAGATTCTACCGATTCTTAGGTTATTGAACTCAACCCATCGTCTTACCTTGGGTACAAACTGAAACACGCAGTTCTTCATGAAGCACATCGCTATGATGACGCAATCGAGTCCTTCAAAATCATGCTGTCCAAGTTGGATGATGCACCCGATGCACAGATACGACGTAGGCCTACAAGGTACCTAAAGAGCTAAGTTGAAGTTGATTTTTCTTTGCAGAGTTACGCCAGCATTATGTCAGTCCGCCTGAAGTAGAAAATGCCATTCGACAAGCCATTCATGTTCACCTGGAAAATGCCCCACTTCGTCTAATCAACACTATCACTGGGAAGCTATGTGATCGACAGTTACAGATCAATACCTTCAAGAAAAGCATGGAGTATAAGGAGATCCTGTCGTCATCAATGCTGCATACACCTCTCCAAACAGAGCCCATCAGAAAAACGGTCATGAAGTACTTCGGTTGGGTCATGTTATCACATAGGTGGGAAACCAAGGAGCTGCAGCTGCACGAAATTCTGGACAAGAGTGTGTACACGTTGTATCCAGTTGGAGCCGTAGTGAAGTTGCAGAAGTTCTGCAAAATCGCTCACCATGCGGGTTACTATTGGGCGTGGGTCGATACATGCTGCATCGACCAGAACAATAACGTCGAGCTCCAAGAATCAGTCAACTCCATGTTCGTCTGGTATCGCAACTCAGCACTCACCATTATCTATCTATCGGATGTTTCTCCTTCGTCAAAGTCTGGCGCACTGGCAAATAGTGCGTGGAACACACGAGGATGGACTGTTCAGGAGTTCCTCGCTCCTGCAATTATTCTATTCTACCAAGCAGACTGGACCCTATATCTCGACGACCGCTCACCAAACCACAAGGAATCTGTCAATATCATGCAGGAGTTGGAGTATTCAACTGGTATAAATACACAGGCGCTCGTTGCCTTCAGCCCGGGGATGAGAAACGCCCGAGAGAAACTTCAATGGGCATCATGCCGTGTTACGACATTGCAGGAAGACATTGCATACTCATTGTTTGGTATTTTCGGCATCCATCTACCTGTCATCTACGGAGAGAGGAAACAAAATGCGCTCGGACGTCTCTTGCAGGAGATTATCGCTCACTCGGGAGATATCACAGCCCTAGACTGGGTTGGACAGTCATCCAGCTTCAATAGCTGTCTGCCAGCTAACATTGCCTCATACAAAGCCCCGCCATGCACACTGCCATCTCTATCTGAAGACGAGATTAAAGTCTCAGTTTCCTCGCTGCGACATAATGTAGATTCGGAGTCGGCTTTGAAACTCTACAGCATCCTCGATAACCTCAGTGCTCCTCGCTTCGCCAACTGCAGACTGCAACTGCCTTGCATCACATTTCCAGTCACAAAAGTCAAACGGAGGGTCGGTACACCTTGCACTTATCATATAAAGGCAGATGGACTCCGAGACCTGGAAATCACAACGACGGACACGTTGGTTCAGTTCTGGCGTGGGAAGCCCACTTCACAGAAATTTTTGCTCGTCCGTCCTTGGAATCGTCATGATCTTGGGCTGCCTGACTTTGCAGACGAGATGCAGCACGCGGACGATAGGCTTGACCCTGGGTCTCCATCAGATGATCCGTTTGGCTTATCTCCTTCAGATAACGAACCGGTTGGTTCGCAGTCCCTTACGCGACAATCGAGCTTGCTCGATCGCCTCACACAGCGTTTAGGCACGCTTTGGTTAGGGCAGCAGGAATCCGGTGATTCGCGGTCTCACACCCGAGAGTTGGGGTTGGTTGTTCGCCTCGGACAGCCTTTCAGTGCACTTTTACTAGCGCAGCAGCGGGGAGGGGAGTATAAGAGGATTGCTTCGGGTTGCAATATCATCGCACAAGTCAGGGACATGACTTACGTCGATGACATGATGAATGTCAAAACGCTAGAGATATTGTAGCTGCATTTTTTATTGGAGAACAGGGATCTTTTTCATTCGTACTTCGACAGTCCCCGCTTGGAAAATCGCCTCGCGACAAGCAAGTAGGAGTCACTTAATTGGTTGAATCGTCGTTGACACCAACAGTCTTGTGAATTTTCGCACGTCTTTTCATATCCCTGGATTATTGAAAAAAAAAAGTCATATGCTTACAATCAATCATACTTTTGTTTCTCGTCATCACTACTTGCACAACTGCACAACTTGGAACGGCCACAAAGTTAAACATCCGCGCGCTGGATTAAATCGTTCAGGAAGGCCTTTGGTGACGTGCCAGGGTTGCACACTAGCAGCCTCTCGGATCTCAATATAAAGGTTGCTTCGTCGATTGCTTTATCAAATGCCATTGAGCTTTCGACAAAGCATCCTTTATATTGGATTGAAAGTCTTTGATTGATGCACCCTTGGTCATTGACTGTACAATTCTTTTTCTTTCTTCTCGTGCACGTATTAAACTAGATCTGTTTCGATGGATGGCATGATGTTGCTTAGAACACTACCTCAGCACTACTAGATATGCCAGCTATCAGACAGGTCCAGGACGCGACCCCAAGCATGCAGCTAACACTTCCTGGCAACTCGCAAGCGGGGTCAGTTCAATCACCTGTAGGATAGGCCACACTTCCTGTTCATTCGTGATCTGAAATGCACATTCATAGGCAACGACGCAGACTTCTAATACCACGTCTACGTCATGCTCAGCAGCTCTCCTGGCCAATCTCAGATCCCGAGAAGGTGGAACTATCAAAAAACTGCAGCCTAAGCGCCGACTCAAGCCTGAGGGACCTTCAATACCCGAGCACATAAAGAACCGCGACCTGCAATGGTTCAAAGCACAACTTGAAAAGAAAGCAGCTGCTTGTGATCCGAAGATTTCGAGTCCTATGGTGGATCTAACTGCTCAACCTGGTACGCCTGTATTATTGAATAATGTAGCAGGAACCCCTGTCGCAGAGAAATCGAAGCCGTTTGGCATGCCAGGGGGGATGTATCCGAGACCGCCACCCAGTGGAATGATGACAACCAACCAACCTACAGCTACAGGAATCATTCATCATTCGAGTACTCTTGTCTGGGCCCCAGCTTCTGTAGACGTCAAGCAGCCTAACGAAGGAAAAGGCGAATGTCATTCATATCAAGTTACTGCTCCGCAGGCCAACTTCCCAAGATTTGGAGGGGACATGGCTGTGATGGTATATCGGCAAGGACTTAAATCAGCTCTTGGGACCCTTACCATCACTTTCAACTTCGAATATTCACATTATTACCACATAGCCCGTTGGGTGACGTCGAAGCGTAGTCCTCAGTCCTCGCTAACCTCGTATGTGTCAATTTTCTCTTGTCCGTAGCAAATTTAGCGGTTCACAGAGATTTGGAAGAAAGCGTCTGTATATCGCTCGCTTGCTATCATCTCCCAAGTCTCCCATCCAATCCACTAAAAGGTGACGAATCTGCGTCACGCTTTGAGATACTGAAGTACTCGCAATGTTCGTGGCCCACATCTGGGGACCTCTCACTAAAGACGAAGCGGGACGGGAAGGATATTTTCATTCCGCTAGCTCCACCAATTTTCGTGAGTATCAGTATGCATACTAAATTGCAATGACATTGAAAGTTTCGTTTTGACAGGTTACTCCAGACAATTGCGTCGATATCTCTGCTTTTATCAGAAATGGAGAAAATTCATTCTCAATGGTCCAACAGAAGGACATGTCAAATTATTTGTTTGTATTCCACGCCCACCATCCTACGCCGGAGCAACTTAGTTATCTCGCTTCGTGCAGTCGTGTGCGCGAGGAGTGGACGAAGAGCATAAGTGACCTTTGCAAGTTTGAGCCGAAGGAATCGCTATGGGGGGAATGATTGTTTTCAGAAGTTGTGACTTGCGTCCGTAAAGTACGGATCACAAATCTCAACCGCAATGCCGCGGTACGAACGTAACCGTGACTGTAGTAGACCAATAATTAGTATTTTCGTAATGAGAGGGAGGATATGTCGTACTTGTATACTGTAGAGATGCTATACCAACATCGATATTGATGTATTAATCAAACCGGGATATAGCGTTATGTTTTTTCCGTTAGCCAGCAGCTTAGCAGCTTACCTTCGAGCTGTTTATTCGTCACCAGTGGCAAATTTACCAACATTGTTGCTACTTGCATCGATACACATTGCACAAGAGACTGTAAGCTCACTTTTCAGCAAGGTAAGAACTCCAAACTGAAAGACCAGGCCATGTAATAAGTCACTGAATCAAAAGTTTGCACCGTCAACTCAAAATTTAAAGACAGAGGGATTCCGAACATCATCGCATCGCTTTCAAACTAAGGAAAACTAATGCAAGGAGAAACATCAGTGTGGGTATCATTCCAAACGACCTCTTAGCCAACTCAAAAGGCCCCTCGTCCCTTCCCTTTCCCAAACCCTCCTCTGGGGTATACGGAACCTACCAAGCATGTAAACATCACCATACAATCAACACACGCCAAACCACTCACAAGTTACCATCCACCAAGAAGACATCCAGAGGCAAAAGACCAAGTTCTGCAGGAAGCTTGGAAATCTCGTTATCTCTGAGATCTAGTTCCTCTAGTTTCCAATCTGGCACCGAACGGTTACCTCTGAACAGATCTGCGATACCCTGGAAAGCATCAAGTCCATCGATTCGATTACCACGAAGTCTGAGATGCCTGAGGCCCTTACGACCGATGGAGTTATCAGCCAGGATGAGGGAAGACAGGGCATCCTGCTGCAGGGAAGCTGACGTAAGAGCGTTATAAGATAGATCTAACGTCCGAAGACTCGGGAAAACGCGCGTCAATAAAGGTAGAAGTGTATCGTTCGAGCGCGGAGAAGTGTTGGTCCCCGTGTCAGCTTGACGTGTCACAGGGACCTGATCGCCGAATCCACACCCATCCAGAACAAGTTCCTCCAGGTTTGGAAGTAAAACCTCGCCAGTGGTTGGGAGAGAAACACAAACATCAAATTTGCGGTTGCTTAACACGAGAATCTTGAGCGTCTGTGCGAACGACTGAGCCGATACAGCAACGAGGGGAAGTGTCGGTGTAGGCAAAGCAAAATCCGTTTTACCTTGAGAGGACGGTAGACTTGAGAATGGAGTTGCTAAAGAGAAGGATCGAGCATGATTCTTTGTCGGAGCTGAGAGCGGTGGTAAAGTGAGTGTTTGAGTGGTAGCATGGTAGTATTGAGGATTCGTTAAACTGGCGGTCGGTGATGGTTGCGAGGTGTTAGCAAGTGTGGGCGGGTGTCCGTGTCCGATGAGGGAACTAGGCTTCGGAGGTGACACAATATCAGCTGCAGACGTTGCTGCCGCCGCTCTTGCCCGCCGACGTCCACCCTCCGTTAACAAACCTTGTTCTGCCTCGATCTCCCAAGCCTCCTTGACGACATCTATATTATTTTGGCCTACATCTGTTTTGCTGGGGCTACCAGCGCTTTCCGTGCTTGTCCCACTTTTAGACACACGGCTCTTCACCCTTCTCTCCGCTTCTATCTCCCAAGGTTCCCGAACAACCTTTTTGCCGACAGACACCCTCAGAGTGCCTTCGGGAGGTTCCTCAGTAGTAAAATCGTACGTTATGTCCTGCTTCAGCCCAGATAACGCAGATTGCAAGCCTTCCATCGTAGCCCGAGTTTCACCCATATCAAGGATCTGCAATCTAGGGAAACATTGACTTTCCGAAGTGGATAAGTTACTGGGGAAGGCATCATCGCCGATGTCGGCGGTTTCACAACGGAGTTCCTTGAGATGTTTTAAGTGACTGAAGGCTCGGATAAATGCAGGTGTCGAATTAGAGTCTCCCAAATCTAGGGGATTCGCGGCAAAGTCAGCTTTTGTTATCAACGGAGGCAGATTGGCGTGGTCTATGGTAGAAGCGGTGAGTTTATTGTGAGACACGTCTAGGACAGAAAGGCGTGGCAGTGGCGACGAGGCTCTCGTGATGACAGGACCAAAGAATCCTCCGGAACTGAAGGTATCGTGTTGCGCTTTGCGTGAGGTAGACTTTGAGAACGGCGCACCAAAGGAGAGCTCGCTGAGGGCGTTATGGGACAGTTTCATGACCGTGAGATTTGGTAAGGCGAAGATATTCGAGGGTACTGCTGTGAGGGAATTATGAGAAAGATCTAGGGTAGTTAAGGCCGTAAGGTCGGCAAAGGTATCAGGTAGGACAACAATCCTGTTTTGATGCAACTTGCAACGGACCACATGTAAATACCATTTATCACGGGAGGACGTGGTCAACACTTACATCAATGGTCTTCAATGATCCAAAGAGAGAGATTTCGTGCTGTATTTCGACAATATCGTTATTCCATGCTTTGAGGACATGCAAGTCTTGGGCTTCAAACCACGCTGGACCTTCTCGTTGGCCAGCCTGCCTAGATGAACATGAAATATCCGTGGAAGACGATATGGGTGGCTCTGAAGCTACAGACTTCAACGGGTCAGGAGTTACTCCCAAATGAATCTCGAACAAGGCAGAAGGAATGCATGGTAGAGATCGAGAGGACAAATTGATGGCACCTGCAACAGTAACCTTGTCTGATCAACGGCACGCATCTGACACGAATCACATCCACTCACCTGTGCTACGAGCACGTTCGATAGTCTCTTTCACAGACCACCTCCCCAATTCGAGTGTTTCTTCCTCGTTCTTCTTCCCTACCATCGGATTTGCATCTTCAATATTCTCAAAATCATCGAAGCCTGCGCTATTGCCAAGGCCCGAAGAAGCAGACATGGCTTTTCTAGCTTCGGCTCGCTTCAGAGCGACAGCTTCCTTGATGCTTAATGGCGTTTTGGGAACAGGTGGCTCATTTTCGATGGGTGGTGGCCTACGGATAGCCTTAGACGGAGATTTTGGGACCGACTTAGTCCTCACACGAGGGGAAGATACACTGGCGGCAGGCTTGGATGGTGACGGAGCTCGTGAGCGAGCAGGAGGCACAAGGGTCGTCTTCACGGTTGGGCGTGAAGATGGTTGAGGAATGCGAGACATTTTGTATACTATGAGCTAGAGCTATATTGGGAGAGTTGACTTGAGAAGGGCAAAAGTTCAACCTTGATTTTTGGAGTTGGTCTTCGGAACGGTGACTTTGTAGTCCGAGTCACACAAATTAACCGACTTTTCTTATGTACGAAGACGTAGCCGTGAGTGTAAATATTGGGCTCGAAAATGATATTCAAGTGACAAGGGTGAATGCACGTCTTCCTGAAGCAAAGTACACAATAAAATATCCTACGTGCCATCCGATGACAATGGCCCTTCAGAATCGCCATTTGCATCATCATCGTATATCCTGATATTTTGAATGTCTTCTTCAACTCTTGTAACGTCTTCCGAGTCGCCTTGCTCCCGACGGTATACCGATAGATCCCAGTCTTCGGCTTCGTCTTCGTCGTCTTCGAACCATTCTGGATTGTATTGGAACTAAAGTTTCCTCGAGTGAATAGGGGATGGCCGCATACTGTTTCATTCCTACGCACCAGATCTCGCCCACTCATGCCCGAGTTCTTTCCAGCTGCATGTTGCGTTTCTTTTGCTTTCCGTGATGCTTCTGTCTCGGCTTCTTTCTTGTCCATCCTAGTTTTCTTCCATATTGCGAAAGTCTCTGGAGTGACTGGAGTTAAATTTGACCCTAGTTTGTGACGCTGTGATTTCGCAACATGAGATCCTTGCGGAATTGCATTACTACTTGATCACACTCGCCTGAATTTCAAGGAAGTCTTCCAGACTGATGACGTTGGCTTTCGCTGCCTCCTCAGCGGCCTTGCGCTCCGATCTAAGTACAAACCCAGGAGGTAAGGCATGCCTATACTGGCACTTTTCGTTTCCATTGGGACATTCCCAGAACCATCCAAACCTTGAAAGAATATGATTAAGTCAGTCAAACTGCAGAGTTCAAAATTTCCGTACTTTTGAGTCTCGATGGCTTCGATAAAAAATTTGCACACGATCTATACGTACGTTGAGTAGAGGTCCGAGCGGTGATGCATCCCGACCCACGTCTGTTGTTGTTCTAGGATTTCCGTGCTTTGATAGGACTACATTCCGTAGTTTCTCTTCGTCCCAGTTCTCCATAGTATCTGATGAAAGACACAATGAGAGATTCGGCCAGCTGACTCGTGAACACCGCACCTTTCGTCTTGTCTTCCCTGCTATCTTCATACAGATTCTTCTTCTCAACCTTGCGGCCAACATTGAGGTCATGGCTGAATTTGCACTTGTTGCCCTTCTCACAGTTTCCGGCTTTGTAGAAAGCGCAAAGCACCGTTTTGGGATCGACTCCGAAAGGTACCTTCTGCGTCTGAACAGGCTTGAACATAGCAGCTTCCTCTTTCCTGCGCTTCTCCTCCTCGAGTTTCGCTTTCTCACGCAGTTCCTTCTCTTTCTCCTTTGCAATTGCTTCTCTAGACTTTCCAGTCATAGCTTGCTGCTGCTGCAGAATCTGCACCTGCTTCTGGACCTTGGCAGATTTATTTTTCTGAACACAAGGGTAAATACGTAGACAAGAAGTGTATGACTGTGCTCACATTCTTCATACCAAAGGTCTTCGTGGAGTAACTAATCGATCAGTTCTTTCCTGAGATGTAGCTGCATGATGATCTACCTTGTCATCCTTGACCTTCGAACCCGAAGGTACGTTCTGCTTCTTTGGAGGCATAATTTGGGTAGCAGGTATAAAGACTGTATAAAAGGTCGATGATAGTGCTGTCTATAGCACTCCACGGAGGTTTGTCACTTGCAGAGATCGTGCGCACTTAGAAGATGTAATTGGTAGTAGTGAATTCTCAGGCTTCAGCGCTCTATTGCTGACAAATTTTACAAAAATACTTCTCAAGTTGGTCCATTGCAACCCTGTCGACCGGCGACGGCGTCAGCTCAAATCACTAATGAGGACCGCACTATATCGCCCACACAAATCCGTTTGTTATGCGTTACTACTTTTAAATTGACCGTGAAGACCGCAGAAGCAGACCGCGCCAAAATCCAGATGAGATATCAGATCAAGATGATTGCAGGGAAATTCAGAGCACTACCTTGCGAACCAGGTTCTGCCGCCTATTTAGGGAGTCTATAGAGGGGACAGACAGGGCACGGTTGGCTGAGAGTCTTGGTGAACTTGAAATACCACTCGTGCCCGCGAATTAAGCTCCAAAAGGACTGGATCGGGCTATCGATGGCTTGCCTCATAGACGGGCTGGTCACCAGTCTATGGACCGACGACGGTATCACATCAGCGGGTATTACACTCATGTTACATGCACATACTGCAGCCTGTAAAAACGAGGCTGCGGTATTTCTCTACAGCGCTCACTTAATGCTGACCGGTCGCTCTAGTAATCCCATTCGGACGACTGTCGGATGAGTTTCATCCTTCATAACCTTGTATGCTGCATATGCGTACTCATCATCATGATCAAATGCAGATTTTCGCCACTGAACTCTGTGGGTGGGCATGGATAGATTATTGCTGTCTTCGGCTGGTCTGGGAGGAAGTGCTACGCGGGATGTTGGACACTGGAAATACTCCGAATTGCTGGCGCTGGTAAAAAGCATAACGGTGTATCAAACAGGACTACGAAGGTCAAAAGTGATTGATTTGGACCGGTGACAAGACACGATCTACAGCAATAAGAAACTCGCCAGTGGCATTATCGGTGTGAGCAAAATTCTTTAAATTCGCCATCGCAATAATAAGATCGGGTGTCCAGAACGATTGAGCTCTAACGACAGTAAACACTAAGCATAGAGCTGATGGGACATGAATATATATTGTTCAATTCGACTATGAGAAATGGACTTATTATTTGAATTTTAGATTCCTCGGTTGTTCCATGGGACCAGTGAATTGTTTATTCGCACAGATCAAGACCCAACCTAGGGTGCTCCCCACGGTGATACTGCCTTTCTGTATAAGCAGGCAGACCTATTATTTCTGTCTACACTTGAATTTGATGCAAAATGAAGACGAGAAGAAACCCTGGAATGACTGAAAGCTGTTACTCCAACAGGGCATGCCAACGCATAGTCTATGATATGACATACCTTAGATACAAAGAAGCGAAGTGATTGAGGGAAATTGATATCTTCGACTTTGGCAAGTATGACATAAATTGAAATATTCCTGCGTCTGAGGAACCAACGACCGCTCGTGCACACGGTGGTAGAGGACGAACGGGTATTGGGGTATTGATGAACTAGCGCTGCAAAGAGATGATGAGTATCTTAAATAACTTTGTAAGGTGCTCATGCGAAAAAGGGAAATTTACGTTCATAATATTGAGCTTGTTCATTTCCGAAGCGTCTTTTTTCACACTTGTATTTCGTCTTGTTCTCCAAGATTTTTGTCCCAAGACCCTCCCCAACGATGCCCCGTGACGACGACGTGTCCCAGACGACATGGAATCTATTTCTCTGTCAACACAAGTTGGCGAGGAGGACTCACTTGAACAATGTTCCCCCACAAAGTGACGTATTTGTTCACATTAACGGAGGTATGACATTTACTTCGTTCTTCTCCGTGTTGAAAGGGCTACGTTGAATATGACATGGGTGATTCAACCACACAGCTTCCTACTTGACCTGACATCGACAAAAAGGAAAGTTTTTTGAACCTCGGTGGATCACGTGGTGGGCCACAGAGGATCCGGGCCGTATTTGGAGTACCAGTAAGCTGATGAAGTTCTCAACCTCACACGCAGGATCTTCAAGTTGCCATTATTATAAAGGCTAGCACTCCTAGTCATGGCTCTCACTTCGTCGTTGCTGGCGTCGACCACTCCAAGTGTCATCGCACCGGCAGACGTGACAATCGGCCATGTGTAAGTTTCTATCCTTCATGGTTGCTCCTTACTGAATCGCTCTGCAGACAACTTCGAGATTTAATCATATGTCCACGCGAGGCAGGCGTAGTCAATTACATTCATAACAAATCGATTATTGAGCATGACCTTCATGCTCCAGACTTGGTGCGTATTCGTTTATCCTTTGTAAGGGTCGCAAGGACGATTCTCATTTATGGCTCCTAGGCACCCAGGCTCGTAGCCGCTCTCACATTTACCCCAAACACACTTTCCTCGTTCAATCTTTCTGATTCTCCACACACACTCCTCGCAGCAGGTGGTCAGGATACCGAGATTCACCTCTCACTTCACAGTCCATCGCGTAACCGTGCGGTCTGGCAGTTCTCCCGCAAGCTCACTGGAAGCATCAACAATTCCGTCCTCCTTTCACGCGCGTTCTACAGCTCTAATGAACCGCGGCTTGTTGTGAGTAATAATGACTCCACAGTTCGCCTCTACGACGTACCCCTCCGAGTCCGTGGGGCACAGGAACTTAGGTGTTGTGGAATCCTCAAACTCAAAGAGCCTGTGAATCATTGTACGTTATTATCTCACGTGTGAGGAAATAATCTAATCCTGTGAATATATACAGCCTCTATCTCACCCGACGGCCGTACCTTACTCTCAGTTGGAGACTCTCCTCGGATCTACCTTCACTCTCTTTCAGGCGGCGCTCAGCTTACCTTCAATCGTGTCACAACATTACAGATCCCGCCCGCCATCTCCATCCATCCCAACTCTCTCGTAGCATCCTTTAGCACCGCATGGAGCGCTGACGGGCTCAAGTTCGCCGTTGCTTGTCAAGAAGGAGTTGTCGCAATCTGGGACGTGCGGAGCACAAAACCGCTCAAGGTGCTGCATACGGGTCGTGAGAGGGGCGGTGGTGACAGCGAGTGGATGAGTGATGATCCATGGGATTGGGCACGTACTGGCGGAACTTCACGTGCGCCAGGATGGGGCGCACGGAGCGTCAAATTTGGGTGTGGCGGAGTTGGTGCGCGGGCAGGACACGAGATAATGACGTATACCGAGGTGTGCAGGGTTCGGAGTATCATCGTTTTATACTCAAGCTGATCATGATAATCTATACAGCACACCAATCTCTTACACGTCCTCGATGCTCGAACATTCGAAACTGAAGAAATCATCCGCATTCCCAACATCTCTTGCAGAAAAAACACCTCCTGCTCATACACCCGCCCATTCCTCACTTAGACATTCAGGAGCGCGACTGAGTGCACGTGTCCTACCTCAACACGGTGCACTGCCCCGGACAGCATCATGGACAAGCGTACCGCCCTCGAGGATGTCAGATCGAACAAGTGGCAGTGATGAAGGCGATACGATGGACCTCGATGAGTTTGAGGTGGACTGCTTGTCGCGTGGGGGCTCGCCACCTCCAATGAACTTGCACCGCCCGCAAAGCCCATATCGGCCCATCAGCCCATCGCCTCTTTCTTCCCAAACATACCGTCCCGCAAGTCCGCCGTATCGCCCTGCAAGCCCGACGTATCGTTCCATGACACCCATCTTCCACCCCTACTGGCGCACTTCGCGACGAACGTATGAGGAGGAAGGAGAACTTGACCGTCCAGGGACTGTGGCAGAACATGAAGATGTGGATATTGCAGGAACGTGCTTCGACCCAACAGGAGGTTTCCTGTATGTAGCGACGACGACTGGTGTTGCTGAGTGGGCCGTACGCGGTTCAGCAAAACGTTGGTGGGGGAGTGGCCAGTGGGCTTAAGGGCCCGTTTATGCTTCCCACCACGTGTTTTAACGCACATGTATGACTTCTGACGATTTCGGGACGTGCTACGAATACTTTTCTGCGGGGTTGGTCTTGTGTTCATGCGGTTGGATCTACTACTCCGTTTTGGTTTCTTACTGGTCACATTGCTGTCTTCCTATCCCTTCCTTGCTATCATCTTTTCATGCGCACTTACTCACATCGCACATCGTGCTTTCTCGTGTCTGATCGTGCTCAACTCATGTACTGTAATAGTTGCATTTCTATATTCCGTTTCTGATGTTTGTATACGTACACACACACGAACTTGATACCAACCACGCTAGTGAATTTATGATGTATCCATTCCTATTGTGCACCTCTCTTTCGTTGTATTGTTGGGGCTATCCTGTGGTAGAATTTCTGCCAAGCATTCGAGGCCTTGTCCTGGAAGGGGATGTGGCATAGCCATGCTTTGGCCAACCTCAACTGACTCGGATCATACACTCAATCGAAATCCCATTATTATTATCGACGCACTCTCAGGATCTTTCATTCCATGAGAGTATTCACAGGTCAATGATACTGTATTTGATTGGTCCCATCCAATATTCTCCCAGATTGCCAGTGCTTTAATTGGCTGTCCAGCGTGGCCGCGGCGCGCGCTCAACGGGCCAACCCGCGGTAAGCAAGGTCCGATCTTTTGGCCTGATGTACAGTAAAACACAGTCATGACAACCTTTTGCGGGGAATGGAGTTAGAGGTGGGCGATCCTCAAGGACTCCGGTGATCCCGCAGTTACAGAACACATTTTGAACGGATCAAACTCCGAACGGTGAAGCGCTGACTGAGGAGGTTTTGACTCGCATCTTATCACACTAGTACTATCGATTGGCTGGATCACAGTCTTTTGATTTAGCAGTCGAATTATTCCAACATGCGGGTGTCCGTAGTACGTCACATTATCTCCATTGATCAACATGAAATAAACAGATATAGTCAGTTCGAAGATATCTAGAGGCTCCCTCGGACTGCTCCACAGTAGCATAATGGATGTACGACATATACGTAGCAACCATATCAATCTCCCGCCACCTTGAGTTCTCCGTTTCGTTTGCCAAGGACGACTAGCGGACCAAAGATAGGTAGGACGTACTTCTGCAACAAGCTTAGCTGGATCACTGGCGGCGTAACAATTATGTAGTGTACGCAGCTGTTTCCTCGACAACATTACGAACTGGAGCGAATTAATTTGCAAATCGTCAAAATCCCGCGGGATTTCACGTAGGTTTCCGCGTACAGTTATCATGATGGGCTCGCATGTAATTATCGTTGAACGTTGATAGCGCTAAAGATCTCCCGACCGTGATGAGTCTGGACCCAGAATATTGAGATACACGAGCGAACAATCTATAGGCAAACGATGAACGGCAAATTTCCAGTTTCTGCCGGAAGGTCGAACTGGAGCTCCTCGGCCGACCGTGATGATCTGCGCTTGGGGCGTCCTGACCTGCGGCCGATCCGGCTGGATCTTGAAAATATTTCGTCGTCGCTTCGTACCGCCTCCATTATTCGAGAACGCCCTGTAAGATTGGATCCACAGAGTTCATCAACTCCAAGCAATCCAATTGACGCAAAAGGTCAACTAATTTCCGTCGTATAACACTATAACTGAGGGCGGTACATGGAAGGATTATTTTAACCCATGGACAAATTGTTGACACATACCACCACGTGTAACCTTCTTAGAGTTAAGAAGTTGTAGAAATTCGACAATTGGCAGGATCGATGGGGTAGCGACGGCGATGGCTATGATGTGCATATGTGGCTGAACTATATCCCAAGGCTGAGCACTCCACACTGCGACCCTACTATGTAGGGAGCCTGAAGCTTGAAGGCTGATTGTCATTAAGAACTCACAAGTTACCACATCATTGGGGGTTCACACAACGACAGCTTAGTCAGCGAATGATCCACCAATCAAGCACTTGGTCAGGTTCTTACTAGCCAGGTTCTTCATCATGAGCACAGACGAAATAACAACCGTGGTGGCAAAACCAAAGCCAGCCAAAAAACTCAAGCCTGCGCGCAAGCAAGTGAAAGCGGGAGATGTGGAAAGAAAGGAGACGCCTCAGACCGGGAAGGAATATAGTAAGTGTCAATGATGTCTGTCAACGAGGACTTTTCACGAGCGTAATTGCAGATATCTGGTACAACAAGTGGGCTGGAGGTGACCGAGAAGATAATTACTCCAAGTGAGTTTAATGCGTATCTATCCCTTAGTTCAATGTCTGACTCTGCTATAGCAAAGTAAAATCGCAAACTCGGTGCAACATCAAGAAGGACTCAGGCCTGACTCGAGCGAACACGACTGGTATTCGCTATTGTTGTCTGTTCTTTGCTCGTGGATGCTGCCCATATGGATGGGAGTGCGACTACCTTCACACTCTTCCCGACCCCGATAACGCATTACCTGATTCGAGTAAAGATTGTTTCGCTCGAGACAAATTCTCAGATTACAGAGATGATATGGGTGGCGTTGGTAGTTTCAACCGACAAAATAGAACGCTATACGTTGGTCGAATCAAGGAGACCGGCCCAGGTCCAGAGACAGAAGAAATTGTCATCAGGCACTTCAAAGAGTGGGGCGAAATTGAACGCAGTACGTTATTGAAAGCTTTTGTGGAGATGGCATCTAAAATATGCCCCCCCTTTCCTTACAGTCCGCGTGCTACAGTATCGTAGTGTCGCATTCGTAACTTATGTCTCGGAGTTCGGCGCACAGTTTGCAAAAGAGGCCATGGCGTGCCAATCCCTTGACAATGATGAAATCTTGAACGTTCGATGGGCCACCGAGGATCCCAATCCGGTGCAGAAGGTGGCGGAAAAGCGGCGACTGGAGGAGATCGGGCAGGAAGCTATCAAAGCGCGGATGGACCCTCGTATTGTTGATGCCATGCGGGCTGTCCGTGCGTTAGAGGATGGAGATATGCTGGATGACGAAGGAGAAGTGGTAGAAGACCCAGAATCTGGCGACCCAGAGGCAAAACGGCGGCGAATTGAGCTGCCACCGCCACAAGAAGCGATATCAGAGCCTCCACTCCAGCCCCTTGGTCTGCTGTCAGCCGATACAATGGAAGGTCTCAAATACTTTGCCGAAATAAGAAAGCGGAACGGCGTCTCATTATCTGTCGTAAATCCAAAGGCAATACCTCCGAAACCATTAACTTCAGGGCTGGGAGTGGCGGACTACGGGAGTGACGAGGATTGAGGTCTGATCAGTTTTCGTTTGTACCAATCGGTAACTAGTCTGATGTCCGACCTGGCCAACAAGACCCTAATGTAGTCATTTCCACACGCTAGAGCCGCATCGTTCTAACAACCGATAGCCTTCGAACGTCACTGATCTGAGCGCTCCGGCACCCATCTCTACTCACCATTGGAACAAGAGCCCCTCCCTGCTCCATCAGCTGGCACTCTTGAAAATGTAAAAACGCTATGCAAATATAATAAAACCCCATACTGATCGTCACAAGTGGTACATAGACTCATTACTTCGATCGTCCCCGATGAGCTCGTTCGCCATTCGTTTGGAACCGAGATGTCAGGCACCTAGGTGGCCAGGTTAATGACTTCGAAATTCCACAAACGGAAACCACGAGTAAACCCCAAACCTCATGGCAATTGTCCATCTTACGTCTGTCGCCGAAGCTCTGCAAAGTCTATTCCCATGAATGCCAGTGGGTGGTCCACATCGTAGGCCAAATGTAATATTAAGTTCCGGATCTATATTTCACCAATCTCCACATTATGCCAGGGCCCAGTGACATCGGAGGGCTTCGGAAATGAGTGATTATGGCCATACTAAATATTGGGGAAGCAGACCATCCGTATTTATGAATGTCAGTAATTGCCTGGGATGGTGATTAGAAACGAAAGAACGGACCAGAAGAACTCGCGTGATCAGTCATTTGCATGGAGATCAAGTAACCGGCAAGTGGGTTGAGCCCCGGTCGACTCCGATAGCAAACCGACAAAGGGGTGCAGGAGTCCGATCACAGTAATACTCTTCGGCATGCGGAGACAAATACTACGTGCTTGTTCTTGAAAATGGACCTAACTGAAAGTGAAACGGGGATCTGCGTGATGGGATTATCTACCGCCAAATGGTAAAAGATCCTTGAGGAAAGCCTCGGTCAACTATGAGTGTTCCGTTGCGGGGAAAGCCGCCGTGGCAAGGCCATACCAAACGTAATAGAGACAAAAACTCCCGGTTCCAAAGGCCATTGGAATGGAAGTGTACCCCAATTTCAGGGGTGACGTCTTTCGTTGGCAAGCCTGACGTGCCAAAAAGAACTTTGGATGTAGACGCTGTGCTTTGCCTGTGCATGGCAGCCCTGAGGAACATGTGAGAGTGCAGTGCCACCCTACACGTTGTAAAGGCGCGGTGATATGGTACTACTTTAGGGATGAGTTAGGCGGCTGATTGGCCGCTCAAGCGCTCTCAAGGCCAAACAAAGAACCATTCTAAAGCAAATCATGAGTTGGGCCTGCCGCCTCTGCGTGATTTGCTATATTATTAAATCTGAAGGCTGTAGTAGTAAATAAGGCATACCAAAATTATTGTTTTTTTTTATTCCATCATCATCGGAGAGAAGGTGCATCGCCTGAACCTGCATCGCCGCAGCACGGCCCACTCCCCACGAGAGTTAATAATTCGATGGATTGTGCTTATACAAGGTTGTTCATCGTTACTATCAGTGCTGGTTGAGGGTGACTGTAGTGATCTTGAAATGTGGCAGGCCATCATGGGGAACTAGCGTGTGCTATTTGGCGGCCCGACCCATGGATGTATAGTGGCTATGCCACCATTTCCTCCCTCAAACTCCCAACCATCTACTCTGAATTTCTCTTCGGAAAGCACAGCCGTTTTTGGCTGGTTGGCTGGCTCATGACATTTTCGAGTATTATGGCTATCCACAGAAATTCCATGCAGATATTCAAGGCGCTTTTCCTCTCATTTCTCCCACCCGCGCAGTGATAACTGGCTCCGGATAACTTGTGGGTCATACAACTGCGATGGTACAATAAATGTCAGTTTGGCCTTATCCGATTTTTACGACTGCGCTGCGTATCTCGGTACCTAGAAGGAACATCAGATCTGTCAGATCTCTAACCACATCTTGCCAGAACCTTGTGGAGGCAGGCGTCTTTGGGCGTCTCCCAAAAGAATTTGCCGAGGTTTGGTGAGATTGCATAGTCACCTCGGGCACTGTCTTAAATAGGTCTGTTTGCAGGAGGCTGAGTCCATATATAATCGCTCATCTGGCCCCGTATTCTTAGTACCCATTCACCACTGTAATGTCCTTCACCAACGATAATCGCTCTCGCCATATGCAGGTCCCTCAAATTCATCTAGAGTCACCTTCTGGGTCCGACCAAATGAGGCCTGCTCCCATGCAGTACGTTTGTTTTCGTACTTTCTGTCGTTGACTCTCGACTCATATGTCGGCTCGCATAGGCTTGACACTGGCTCCTTTTCATATGATATGTACGATGAACTGTCATACATTTATTCGTCTGCCCTATTCTCTACCGAAGAATGTAAGTCGATGCACGTCGTGTTGTCTATCCTCGAGCTGAACAGGTACCCAGCTGAACCTTACAACCAATCCTTCCCGCCATTGGAAAATCCGAGTCCTGATGATTTGTACCCTTCGCAAATTTTCAACCAACCTTACTCGGGGCCATTCTTAACTGGCCCTGAACCGTTTACACAGTCTCTTGATACCGTCCAAGTGACTCCACCTTCCCCACCATTACAGACGATGCTACGTGACAACACGCGCCTTATACCTATATATACGCCGTCTCCCTTCATCCTACGCCACACTCTCCCCCAGTCCCGGTCATGAGTCGCCTTCGTCTCCATGGTCTGAAATTACCACCCCTTCTTCCGAGGGTAGCCTGTCTCCCATGACCTCCCATTTAGGTCTTTCACGTCGAGGGAGCTCAGCTTCTCTCAGACATCACCATTCCCCAAGCGATCCCACATTTTATCTTCAACCTCCGGATGCACCTAGGCACGTTCGCTCGCATTCAGAGTCTAGCATGGCTCGTCCCGTCGCGAGCCCAGCGATGCTTGATGCCAACCAACGACGCCGACGCCACCAAGCGTCTCATAAGTGCGATGAGTGTGGTCAAACCTTTACAGCTGTGTTTAGCTTAAAGCGTCACATGCAATCTCACTCTGGTGTTCGACCATTCGTCTGCAACATTCCTGGCTGTTCTCAGGCGTTCTTCAATCAGAGCGACTGCAAACGCCACGAACGGAGCACGAAGCGTCACAAGGGTCTCACCTTTTCCGACTCACCTTAATTTTGGCGTGCTATTACAACCCTTTCACTTGAGTCTCCAGAAACGATAGCTACACCCTCCGTCTTGTCCTGCCTCATCCCCAACCATGCCAATCTTCAAATCTGACATACTCGCTCAACATCTCATCTCATCTCATTTCGACCATATATACCATTGGCCTTGCATACCCTAATTTTTTTGTGCCGTTCACTTTATTTTGGCGTCGTTCTGGCGCCCTCCTCATTCATACATAATTTTTTTTTCTGTCCCCTCACTGCCAATTGTTGCTAATAATGATTGTATTGCCCTTATCGTGTACCTGGACCCTAAGTTGCTATGCGTTGTCAACTGGCCTTGTCGACGCAATGTCCTTATTGTCCTTATTCCTTTTTGTACTACATAGTCTTTAGTGATAATCTAAGATTGTTTGGTTATGCTCGCACTGGCCATGGCAGCGCCGAGTCTACCCTGCACATGCTACGAAACCAGCGAAACAATTGGTTTGGTGAGTGAGTTTTCGTAATTAGCCTAGGAAGTCAGAAGCTAGTACAACTTCACAGTACTGCATAGTGACATTTCGGGACTGACAAGCACAGACTGTACAGCACTGAGGGTTATCACAAAAAAATTTATAGAGTTAATTCTCGGTGTTCGATTGACATTTATATCATGGGTACGTACGCACACTCGGTGATCTACACCCCTCGGGCGCCCGGGTCAGGTAAGCTATCTATTATTCCTATTAGTGGATCCTGCGCAACAGACTTAATAACGGGCTCAATGACGGTTGCGCGTGGCGAAGTGACCCAAGCTCAAGTTCTAGATCTGTTTCATCATGACATGTCAAAAGTTTGACAATGATAGTACGTTCTCCTTGCGCGCCCCTCTCCCTCCGCGGAGGGCCTCATTCACACATCCCTACAGGCGCTTGTAGATCAGATCGTTCCTTTCAGGCTGGAACTAGCATAGCAGATCAACTTGACCGGTGGCGTCCCTGGGCTCATGATCCGGTTCGACATGTCAAAGTTAAGTTAACATATTCATGACAGTCCAGAGTTGGCCTGAGTCCGCGGCTCGTTCCTTGCATGCAACGTATGATAAGTGGCCTTTGGTTACCACATTCTGGCATTACCGCAGCTGAAGCTAGTCGAATCCTGAAAAAGGAAAGAATTATCGTGTTATCGGTGTGATTGAGGGCAGCAGACCTAGCAAACTCTGATAGCATGTACGTGAAGCCCCGACTTGGTCCACGACTGAGTATCCGAGCACCCGACTAGATGACTAGAGAGTTTGCCCCATGTAGGGGTCATAAGATGAGAACATTGTGTTAGTGTCAAGTTTAGTTATCGTCGACCCTACCTGTAGTAGTATCTCCATGCATTTTTCGTGAACGATTAAAGCCACCACACACTAGAAGAGATGACGTTCTTTAAGTCCACGGAAATCAGGGAATAACTGTAGCCACTGCTGAATCACAAAATAAGATAATCTTCCCTTTGCGCACTAAAAATATTTGTCACGATGACCCGTCTGGGAGACAACTAAAGCCAGGTGATGTGTTGCCTACTGATGGTAGGATAGTGTCATCCCATCTTGCAAGGCATGAGTGAATTGACATCCAAGCGTTTGAGGTAATTTCACGGGATAGATCCACAGATATGATATACACTTTTCAGAACGACAATTCACATGGCGATATAGCCGTACTTTCTTGCACTAGACTAGCAGTGCCTTTTGCGTAAGTGCCAGCCAGACGGGACGTATGCGAAAACTCACAGAAACTAGGATAATGTTGTCCTCGCCAATCATAGCCGCCTCCCAGTCATAAGGGGAATCACTCGGCATCACTTCAACACACGCAACACGGCCAGGAAGATACGTGTTGACTTCTTCGTCAAATGCTGAACACCGCGAATTCAGTGACTGGGGCATTCCTAAGCGCTTCCACAAAAGTTTTGGTTCCGTTGTTTGTTCACTTCGAACATCCCTCCTCGCTGCGTACTTGTTGAAATCATACACTCTTGCAGAATTTCCTTTTCTCCATGGCAGAAGTTGGATGAACTTCATGCCATAGACATAGCAAACCCAGACTTCGGACGGGCTACGAAGGAGCATATAAGTGCCATTCGGGCCCCACTGCGTCCATGGGACGATGCGTTTTTGTGTACTGCGAGACAGCTCAACTTGAGCCATGATGGTGGACAAGGGGACGATCAGCACAGTACTCTCTTCGCTTGAATTGTTTGCGGGGGAGACCCGCATGGTGATGGTAAAGATGCGGTCACTGCGAGCGGAGAAAAAGGGAGTCTGAACAGTTTGAGGTGGAGACCATCCTGGAGTTGGCTCAGATCGAATCAACATATCTAGAACGTCGCCCTTCATCTTTGGATACTGCAGGCCGCAAATGTAGTTGACATCCTTATATTCCTCACTCTCTGCACTGAAGCAGTCGATACTAAGGATGTCCAGACGGGGCGTTTCGTCACCCTCCATGGCGGCGACGCCAACCAAAAGTAAGTCTTCTGTGACGAAAGAAAAAGATCGAATGTCTGTGTCTCGAATGAACTTTGAACAGTTCTCAACAATCAACTTGCAGCAATAAGCGTGAAAGACGTACGAGCTTCTGCTGACCCAGTTTCCAGTCCCAGATAGCTAGCTGAGAATTGAGATCATCTGCATGTTCGTGACACAGTATTGCGATGCGGGAACCACAAACTTGAATGTGGAATTTGAGCTCCTCATTCATGTCTGATAGCAGCTGCATGACGAAGGGCACGGCAGCCATTGGATGATGTTCGCCGGTCATTAAGGATCTTAGGTGTACATGGCATGTCCGGTTCGGGCTGTGGCATTTAGTATCAGACGTGCCTCTCAAAAATAGACGCATCAAAACGTACTTGGCACCTACAATTTCCAAAGCGACGATCAAGTTCTGAGATGTATCGATGGTGAAATCTCTGATCTCGAATCCAAAATCATTGACAATCCATTCCCGCTCGGGAATGCCTTTAAGTTTGCAGGGAAGTTGTACGCAAGCAAGCCCTGATCGTGACCGCATAGCCTGACACAATACTCCGCCGGACAGTTCCCAAGCATGACCGTCCATCATATTTATGAATTGGGAGTTTGGGAAAGCTAAGTTGTTCCAAGCCTGTTGGTACTGTCGACAAGCACGAAGGCGACCAGCAGTATCAAGACTACAGTGGCGTCCATTCTCGAACCGTCCAAAAAACAACTCGATTTTGTAGAGAAGTTGCGCGTTGGTGGTGACAACTGAACGAAACAATTGGCATACCTGGAATTCAGCGTGAGCAGCAGTATATAAAATGTGCATAATACGGTACATACTTGCTTGCATCTCAAAAGAGATACTATATCAAGTTCATCGAAAACTATAGCAATCAACTCGTTTGGGAGACGGAATGCTGCCTCAACATTTCCCTGCTGGTCGGTGTCCATGACCTAGGCTGAGTTAACCCTTTTGCCACTGAAGTTGAGTTGGTAGTAGAACGAGAATTTTTGAAGGGGGTTCTTGGATGGGCGAAAAAATTTCGGAACACAGGTGCAGCACTCACCACTGATCAGTGCCAAACTATGCTGGAAAGATCTTGAAAAATCTTTTCGTTACCTTGCGAAGCAAGGTTAGTTGGATGATGGAACGATAAACAATTTTACACAATTGGTTGACTACGTCACTAATGCTAACTCGGTCGCTACGTCAGCGCATTGAAGAAACCAAATTCATGCCAAACAAAAACAATCATAAGTCTGCATATTGAACACAACTTCGACGAGGCTCATATGGATCAAGTAGAGCGGGTGTCTGACCCCCCATCAGCTCTCTTCAAATCCACCGACCATCTCTTCGTATCGTCCACAGTCGCCTTTAAATCTTCAATCCTAAGATTCAGCATCTCAAGCGCATCCAAACCCATAGGCAACCGCTTAGGTATCTTTCCTCCCTGCACAACCTCATACACAGTCCGCGTGAGCTTGTGTGGATCTCCTTCCAAAACCGGGCTCTTCATTACCCGATGCAACACGGAAGTCGGGAAGGACTCGTCGACGTATGCTGGATGCTGCGGTAATACCACTATCCCTCTGTTTCCGTCTGTGTGGAATGCCCCGGGTTCAATGATGCAGATCTACTTTCTTGTTGTGAGTATAAATTTATTGGTGGAGAGAACAACGTGCATTTATGTTCCAGGAATCTGGCAGCTCTTTCGCGAGAGCATCTGAAAAACCCTCCAGCGCTATGCATCAAATCAATCATCAGCACTTTCCACTTTCCTCGCATCAAGATTCCCACCATGTTTTCTGCAACACATCAGCATCATCTTAACCAACACCATATTCATACCGCACTCACGACGCAGCATAATAACCAAACCCAGGAATGCGTGAAACCCAGTAGACGAACTGATTTGAAGAAGTATCCCTCCCTTGCCTGGTTGGTTTACCTCCCTAAAAAACTTCACAGCAGCACGACTAACATTCGCCGCGCCCCAAAAATTTGTCTCGAAAAGCTCACGCGCTTCATCATCAGGCGTGCCTTCGATTTCTGTGAAAACTCCATATCCGGCATTGTTGAACACTACGTCCAGCCGTCCGAACGCTGAACGTGGCGCGCGAATGCTTCGTCGATGTCCTCTTGCTTCGTAACATCGACTTTGAGTACGAGGAGCTTGTCTGCTGAGTATCGGGCTGTGAGATCGGACAGGACTTGCGGTTTGCGGAGGGTCGCTACTACGATGTCGCCTTGGCTGAGTGCATACTCCGTCATAGACCTTCCGAATCCTGAGGACGTCCCCGTTACTGTGCGTGGCGCTTAGCATCAGTGAAATTGCTAGTGAGTAGAGGAAATTCTTACTAAACCAGACTTTGGAGGAGGCCATTGTAGCTTATTGACGATGTAATGATCCCCTTGGCCTGGCTATGGCTCTTATATCATTCACCATAATACCATTTAAGATCCGTTACGTAGTTGAACTTACATCATTTCGAAGTGGATACTTGGTAACCGCTATCAATCGAACTTGCGGCTGTCCCACACGACTATCCATAGCACCAGCGCTCTTCGGTCCGGTTCCTGGTGATTATCTGGTCACATCAGATGGACTGAGATTTCCCCTCAACTCGAGGACAGCCCTCGGCATTTGTCATTAGGAGGAAAATCATGAAGTTGGAGATTCCACTGTCTAAATATCATACTTGCATAGACTGTGCTCGAGTCGCAGACGAAGCACCGCCTTGATAGCTCTATAACTAGGTGAGTGGGCAGTGTATTATCAAGGGAAGGGCAACGATGGTACAAGGTGACTTAAATCATTTGATGCAGGAGGGAGCGGAGCATGTAGGTGCAGAGATACTACTCGATCAGCACATTGGCAAGAGCCCAGACAGCAAATTTTGTGGCACCGCAGAGTACTCGACTTCATTGACGATCATTCGAACCGAGTCATTCAAGGGTCTGCATTCTTTTTTTATGCGACGAAACCCAGTGCACGTACATTGCATATTTGGACGACTCGAAGCTTGTCCCCTAGTCCAGCACCATCATGGTTCTTCCGTGAACCCAATAACTCATCTGTAGAACCGTGCTGGTATGACATTTACCCACCACTTAACAATCTCATCTGTTCACCGTTTCCGTGATGACGCGTTTGATCTGAAGAGACCAAGTTCATCCCAAAACAAAAACAATCATAAGTCTGCATATAGATGGATAACACAACTTCAACGAGGTTCATATGGATCAAGTAGAGCGGGTGTCTGACCCCCCATCAGCTCTCTTTAAATCCACTGACCATCTCTTCGTATCGTCCACGGTCGCCTTTAAATCTTCAATCCTGAGATTCAGCATCTCAAGCGCATCCAAACCCATAGGCAGTCGCTTCGGTATCTTTCCTCCCTGCACAATCTCATACACGGTCCGCGTGAGCTTGTGTGGATTTCCTCCCAAAACCATGTTCTTTATCATCTGACGCAACACGGAAGTCGGAAAGGACTCGTCGGCGTATGCTGGATGCTGCGGTAATGCCACTATCCCTCTGCTTCAGTCTGTGTGGAATGCCCCGGGTTCAATGATGCAGATCTACTTTCTTGTTGTGAGTAAATTTACGGGTGGAGAGAACAACGTGCATTTATGTTCCAGGAATCTGGCAACTCTTTCGCGAGAGCATCTGAAAAACCCTCCAGTGCTATGCATCAAATTAACCATCAGCACTTTCCACTTTCCTCGCATCAAGATTCCCACCGTGTTTTCTGCAACACATCAGCATCATCTAAACCAACACCAGATTCACGCTGCACTCACGACGCACTATATAACCACACATAGGAGATGTGTGAAACCCAGTAGCCGAACTGACTTGAAGAAGTATCCCTTTCTTGCCTGGTTGGTTTACCTCCCTAAAAAACTTCACAGCAGCACGACTAACATTCGCCGCGCCCCAAAAATTTGTCTCGAAAAGCTCACGCGCTTCATCATCAGGCGTGCTTTCGATTTCGGCGAAAACTCCACATCCGGCATTGTTGAACACTACGTCCAGCCGTCCGAACGCTGAACGTGTGCGCGCGAATGCTTCGCCGATGTCCTCTTGCTTTGTAACATCGACTTTGAGTACGAGGAGCTTGTCTGCTGAGTATCGGGCTGTGAGATCGGATAGGACTTCTGGTTTGCGGAGGGTCGCTACTACGATGTCGCCTTGGCTGAGTGCATACTCTGTCATAGACCTTCCGAATCCTGAGGACGTCCCCGTTACTGTGCGTGGCGCTTAGCATCAGTGAAATTGCTAGTGAGTAGAGGAAATTCTTACTAAACCAGACTTTGGAGGAGGCCATTGTAGCTTATTGACGATGTAATGATCCCCTTGGCCTGGCTATGGCTCTTATATCATTCACCATAACACCATTTAAGATCCCTCGCGCAGTTGAACTTACATATTTCGTCACTTTCGACGTGGATGCTTGGTAACCGCTATCTACCGAACTCACTACCTGCTACTGTCCCACACGACTATCCCATAGTACCAGCGCTTTTCGGTCCGGTTCCTGATGATTATCTGGTCACATCAGGTGGACTGAGGATTTCCCCTCAACTCGAGGACAAGCCTCGGCATTCGTCATTAGGAGGAAAATCATAATGTTGGAGATCCACTCTCTAAATATCGTTGAGTCGCAGACGAAGCACCACCTTGATAGCTCTAAACTAGGTGAGTATGCAGTGGATTATCAAGGGAAGGGCAACGATGGTACAAGGTGATTTAAATCATTTAATGCAGGAGCGGAGCATGTAGGTGCAGAGATGCTCGATCAGCAGATTAGCAAGAGCCCAGACAGCAAATTTTGTGGCACAGCAGAGTACTTGACTTCATTGACGAGCATTCGAACAGAGTCATTCAAGGGCCTGCATTCTTTTTGTATGCGACGAAACCCAGTGCACGTACATTGCATATTTGGACGACTCGAAGCTTGTCCCCACCATGGGTCGTCCGTGAATCACCTACCCATCACAGTCTGCCCATGAACATAGTAGTTCATCAACCTGTTTCTGAGTAAGGGTACCAATAATAACTGGTCGGCTGTCGTTGAAGATGTATGACACAAACAGCATCGGCTGCTATGCGTTCCGCCGGACTATCTGTCCAGGAGAGTAGAATCGCATAACTCATTGACAGCGGTTGATAGTGATTGAACGTGGAGGGTTTTGTAAGCTGTAACCAGGGCACATGCGGGCATTGGTCATGGCCTTGGTTTCGGGGGAAAGTTAGAATATGGCTTGGCAAGGAAAGAATGAACCGTCCCATAAATCCACTCCTAGATGGTCTGGTGACTGATAGACTGGGGAGCCAGGTAAATCTGGGTTCAAATTCACGTCGGATATCCATTCTAGACTTGTGAAGATAATGGATCCGTATCACTTTGAATCTTACCTGAGTATATTAGAAATTTTGAGACGCAAGGTCTTTTACAGCGCGTACCAGCTGTAATTATACTGTCACGGCCCCGTTCAATGTTGTAAGAATGGCTTCTAGCTGGAATTGACATGCAACCATAGTTGTAGCTGTGAGGATGTACACGAGCAGGCAAGGATAAGCCTGAGCATGTTACGTGCTTGTCGCTGAGAGTCTCAGTATAGTCTGTAGGAAGCTATTCTTGTAGTAATGAGCGGGCGAATGAATTTAGTCCTACTCATAGCTTGGATGATAGAGATCACGTTCATTGGAGTTGTAGAGTGGGTGGGATACATGGTATTAAGCTATTTTTAGAAGTCCGACTCCGAGATCAAGTCTCTTCAGATCCACTGACCATTCCTTCGTCTCGTCCACAGTCGCCTTTAAATTCTCAATCCTAAGATTCAGCATTTTAAGCGCATCCAAACCCATAGGCAATCGCTTCGGTATCTTTCCTCCCTGTACAACGGTATACACAGTCCGCGTGAACTTTTCCGGATCTCCTTCAAAACCGCGCCCTCCATCATCTGACGGAACCTCGAAGTCGGAAAGGACTCGTTGATGTATGCTAGT
>NW_024542245.1:0-33508 GCF_016758785.1 Suillus bovinus
GTTTTGATCCGAAGGCGTTGCGCTTCCCCAAGGAGCACGACCTAAGACCATGTTTACAAGGATAACACCCAACGACCAGATGTCCGAGTAAAGCGGCGAGTAATGTGGGCTCCCTGTCTCGAAATTACATTCTGAAAAGTAAAAATCAGATAAAATGACCCCCTGCGAATGCTGACCATACCAGGACTGAAGTAATCCCAACTGCCTACGTTGAATTCCCGACTGACAAGCTTTGTGGTCGACAGACCAAAATCTGCAATACGTATGCCCAATCCGGGCTCGACACAGAGAACGTTCTCTGGTTTCAAATCGCGGTGATATACGCCAGCGGAGTGACAGGCATGTACGCCATCGAGAAGCTCGATGAATACTTTCTTAATGAGCGAGACATTGCCCTCGTACGTTCGCAACTGGATGGCCGTAAAGAGGTCACCACCAGGGCAGTAATCGAGTACGAAATAGATGTATAGTCCTTCCTCGATAATTTGGTGAAGTTTGCATATCTGTGGTGATGAGGACCTGGATGCCAACCAGTGGCATGTGATCTCCCGTTTCCTCCATACGAGACCATCTGGGGAGAGTTCCATGTGTGGCAAGCACTTGATGGCATAGTATGCAGGATCACATGGGTTTGACTGAGTATCGAGAGCGCGATAAACATTTCCGGAGGCACCAAAGCCAATCAACTCGACCAACTTGAAACGACGGTCGCCTACTGACTGACCCGATAAGTCTGGGATTGGGAGCGCTTCAAGTTCCTTTTGATAGTTCATAATTGCTGATCAAGTCGTTTCAGAAGGAAGCAGTTTCAAACGAGACGAGTTGGGTTTGAGGGGTAACAGTACTTGGTTGATAAGTTGGTATCAGGCTGGATGAGTTTAGGGGAAAACAGTATGAGCCTGGTCTCATTCGGAAGTCATTCGGATGACTCATCATGTACTATCGAGTCATGTGATGTTCTCAGATGAGGTCATCTCGAGTTTAAAAAACGTTTGAACCACGCACTACAGGATTTAATGGATCCGTTGCTCAACCCTCGAACGAGAATAATACAGCATAACCTCTTACAGCTACTACCAGACGAGTCTACATCGAGCCTACTGTAGCCTGCAGGAGGATGTCGGAGGCTCTAGCTCCCAATAACGACGAAGTTGATGGATGGTCATGTGAGATTGGCAGGAAGAATCTTTTTCACGCTCGGATTGTGTGACATTGCAACTTGGAAACCCGCCGATGTAGCCAGGAGGAAGAGAAGCAAAGGTGTGCGTTGTAAAGAGATGATGACGTTTCCAGTGTAAAGCAGAGCAGCTGGAATAAGCACGAACGTAGCTTGGATGAACGAACTCGCTGAGCGTCTTCACAATCACAGCCTGCAAATGCGACAACGGTAATCAGCAATGGCACAACACCAGCTACCGCCGTTTTCTGTCCCCAACTCGCATGTCTCGAGCTTGGCCGCTCAGGAAACACAAGAAGAGGGACGATGCAAGGCTGGTGAGACATCCATATTATCAATTGCAATCAAACCTTAGCCCACTTCAAGCGAGTAGCTTGAAAAAAGTGTTACAAAGACGGCACTGACACGCGGCCTTTATCAATGAGTGTCCTTGTGTTACAAAGCAGATCGATGCTGTGCGATACACAAGAGTTTCTGATTTAGTTTGAGGCACGTGTCTGGTATGTAGGCGCCAGCTGGACCACTCACCTTCAACAACAGGTATAAGCTGTATCTGGTTTACATACCATGCAACTACGGAAGATTCTTTTCGCTTATACCAACGCTCTGAAATCTTATTACTGTCCTTCCCAGACCCGAATCACTGCAAATCATCAGCCTACTACTTACGCTCCATATAGGATCCTTTATCATCCGAGAGTCAGGCGACTCAAGAAGAGATAACGATTGCACGAGCAGACAGGAATATCTACCAAGTGAACCTTGACAAGAGACCTAAATCAGCTGAGATCAGCAGGTCATGACTCGGACGTCCGTCGGGGAGGACCTTCCATTTATTATAACTCACGTCTTAGCTTACAATGTCCTATCAGCTTTGCAAGCTCACATACGTCGCTCCTCGTCTGCCTTTCTTCACAACTTCTGTACATCGTGAATCTGCCTCCAGCGTTTTAGCATGTCAAAACAAATCCGTCTCGGCATTCTCACACCTTCCTCAAATACCGCGTTGGAACCTCTCACTTACCAGATCGTTTCCTCCATTTCAAATGTTTCCGTTCACTTCTCCCGTTTCCCAGTCACGGCGATCAATCTCTCAGCCGAAGGTCTTGCCCAGTTCGACCACTCAGCCATCACGCAAGCTGCTAAACTACTCGCCCATGCCGAAGTTGATATGATTGGCTGGAGCGGAACAGCAGCAGGATGGATGGGATTTGAGGATGACGAAAAACTCTGCAAAGCTATCACTGAAGCTACGGGTATCCCCGCCACTACCTCCGTATTGGCTTTGAACAAGGCTTTGCATATTTTCAAGGTCAAGAAGCTTGGGCTAGTCACGCCTTACCTAGATGACGTCCAGCAGAGGATTGTGAAGAACTACAACGCCATCGGAATGGATGTCACATCGGAAACGGAACGTCACCTGCGCGTTGCGAAGAACACCGACGTTGCTCTGATCGGAGAGGACGTATTGGAGACTTTGGTAGGGCAGGTGGTAGAAGGGGGTGCAGATGCTGTTTCGACGTTCTGCACAAATCTGATAGCAGCGCATAAGGTTGAGTTTTGGGAGGCAAAGTATGGGGTTCCAGTGCTTGATACTGTCACTACGGTCACCTGGGATATGTTGAGGCAGTGTGGGGTAGATACGAAAGCGATCAAAGGGTGGGGAAGAATATTCCAGGAGTCATGATCGAATCAATAAACATCAAAGTAGCTAGTTTGATGCATTGAAGGCGATACGAACGACAATTCTATGATACCGACTCATTAAACCATTGTCATTGTTGTTAGACGATATCCCTGTTGTACAACGGCCATGACACTGAAAAAGGGTCTGAACGTGAAGACCAACAATCGAGTGTAGCATGCTAGGCGCCCTTAAATATCGCAGGGAAACATCGTAGGTGTTTGTGGAAGCCAAATGATTCACTCACTGTTTAACAGTTGAAGACACCTCGACTCTTTCTCCTCATCTGCCGCGTGAAGCGCGATAGCATGGAACGATATTTCCCTCACGATATGATATGAGGCCTAGAGTGTGGCGAGGCAAACATTGGTGGATCATAGTCACCCCTCCTTTCACCGATATGGGCGGAGGAAGATACTTTGCCTAGGACAGCGTGCTGGATGCGGATTGTATCGGTCAGCCTAGTTGGACGATTGCAAAAATCAGGGTTCTCGGTACCTGGGCTAGCTGATAATTGATTGAAATGAAGTGCCGGGACCACTACTGAATTTGCTAAAAAGCGTGTTGCCAAGGGTTGAAGGGCGTGGATCAAGGATAATTTCCAGAGGGACAGAGCATCTCGATAGCCTCATCAAGGTCTAAAAGACTGCCCTCGCTGCTGGAGTTTTTGGAAAAAATACTTCGGGAAAGTTACTAAGAGAAATGAATCAACTGGGGTGACCAGGGAGGATGCATATTGATACAGCTCGATGTAGGCCAATTACCTCACCGAGGTCAGGTAAACCCCTCGCTACCGGAACTTGCCAATAAGGTTGTTGAAAAAGTGGTGGAGATAATCAAATCAATCGAGGTGACCAGGAAGATCCCCGAACACTGGAATAGAGCGACGTCTGACGTGAATTCTTTGATGGTATTGATAATAGATCGCAATTGTCCCATCTTACTATTGAAAGTCTCACTGATAAGTGCAAAACCAATTGATATTGAAACAAATACGCACGGCACGTAGAAATCCGAGTACTGAAATACCAGAGGACTGCGATGAAACTCTGGTTGTTTTGAGAAATGTGGAAATCAGCGTGACATATACAAACGAGCAAGGGATGGGGAAGAAAACAAGATCCTACGTACTTTGTCATTTAGGATACACTGATTTCTGCTCTGGCAATGAATTCCTTGCCTGTCAACAAAAGCATGTCAAGTTCAGCTGAGGCTGTAGCCTACATCGAGGGTATCTAATGATGCCTTGGGGTTGTTACCACCCTGCTATGGTAAAGTCCGTGTCAGAACGCGAAGAAGGCGATCAAAGGTGGCTGTGAGATGCGCGAGGCAGTATACTCAAAACCTAGAGGCATGAATGATGATTGAGCAACATAAAACAAGGCCTTCCAAAAATGGCGACAACTCACAGTTTGATCATTGCAGAAATATTAATGTAGTAACCGTGTTTCTATATATATTACGCTTGACGTACGACATCCAATATGCACTCGTAGGGCCATTCATTCCCTATTCATAAGAAATGTAGCACCCTGTGATCGCATTAGTTCCACCGATGTTGTAACTACTGGCCGATAATGATACTGTAATCGCGAAAAGAGGAGAACTGAAGTCTACAGAAAGGGTGAGAATTATCGAAAAAGCACTTTGTGCATGTGGACTTACACAGATGCTGACGAGACAGACGTTCATGAAGTAACCTGAAATATCTAGGATCGTGTGTTAGCTGCGGTTCCCAAACAATGTTGCTATCGAGGTACCAATGAAAGCGCCTTATTGATCTTATTCAGGATGACAAAATTCACGAACAGGGCTGCTGGTACTTACCAAATGGCGGAGAGTCCGGCATACTCGCCCGGATCTGTGGAAGTGCAAAAAGCACTGCAAGCCTATCAGTGGCGCATCTATCAATCTTCTGCGGCTCGCACACCTGTTGTCGAGGTCAAGATAAGGCTGTCATTGACGTTCGCACGGCACAGCACTAGGACTGTCATCCATAAAATGGTGACAGAGAGAGTCCCTATGGTCCGATGAGAACCAGCCGGACCAAACAAGCTAAGTAGTAATGCTCACAGTTTATGACAACCAGGAGGAGGGCGAACGCCTTGACCATTTTTTGTCGCTCGACGGTTAGGGCCAGGGCATAAAACATCTCGTTCCCTGCTGTAGTCGGGTAAAACGCACTAGAACCGATCCAATTTATCATACTTCCGTATCCAATTACGCCAGATATCGGCAGTGATTGATTGCTGTCAGTATCAATGGCTAACAGCGATACATATGCAGAGTGCCTGCAGTGAGTCAATGATACTGATAAGGAAGAATGAAGTGATGTCCTCACTGATCAAATGGGTAGTAAAGAGTCGATACTTGCTTCTGTAACGTATACGGAAGAAATGGATCCATGGACAGAACCGTATCATATTCTTTTGCTGGTAATTGTCTCGAAGATGCTCGAATCAATGTGTGGTATTGACATAGATTAAAGCTCACCTTCTTCCGGGTATGTATGTCACTGGTGGAGGATTTTGTACCACTGACGAATCAAACGTGCCTATTGGGGCTGTTAAGTTCCAATTTACACTGGTATTTCTAATGACCAATGTGAGTTCAGATTCAAAAGGCAAAAGTTCGCTTACACGTTTAGATACAGGGCGACATTATTGACGAATTGATTTTGAATACAAGCGTTGTTTGATGAGCCTGTATACTGATGTCCACAGGCGCCAACAAGAGACCAGTGAACCTGAAAACTCTTAGATAAGGATGTACGAATGCCAAGATGATACACACAGAAAATGTCTGCCCATCAAGGTCGATTGAGAACATGTCGGCGAGGCTAAAATATGTCAGATTGACTATAATAACAAGAACAGGATAATCACAATACAAGCTGTGTTAGTAGTTAGCGTGAGTCTCGATATTATGGTTATAGGGCTTACACCAGGGGATCCACTGACACCGAAGATATTCAACGTGCTATTATCCATGTTTACTTGGGTTTTGAAGTTTGCGTTCAAATAGACCTCTGTGAGAAAGATAGAGATCCCTGCGAGTATGGCAAATATGATCGACAATGTCGCCACCGGCCCATAACGTATCATAATTGGGTTTCGTCCTATCATACGTTGTAGGTGAAGTTATAGTGGCATCACCGTCCTCGAGGTTGGAAAAGTTAACCAATGAGGTGTTCAACTGGCAACTCACTTTTAAGGGATATCACCTATATTCAGAATGTGACAGACAGATGAGATGGGGGAAGTATGTAATCCTTGGCCACTAATATAATGCCTGATCGTATACCCACCGGAACAGCTTTCGAATCATTCTCACGAAGAACTCCAAATCGTTCAATTCTGATTCAGGTGTTATTTTCTGAGTCTTGTGAAAGTGTACGACGATCCTCACAGACAGAATTTTCATCCGCAAATCTTCAGTAAAGGATGCGAATTCAGAGTTCAAAGAGTGTTTTGAGATCGAAGCCTGAGCCTCTTGAACGTGCATTGCACCAGTGGGTGACGATCTTGATGTGAGTATGTAGTAAGTATAATCCAATACAACCGAGGTAAACTCACCTGTACTGTGCGGTCCAACATAATGATACCACAGTGCCGCAACAGGACAGACTGATTATGTGGAAGCGAGACTGACCAAGGTTGTCATTGCTCGCCCACCGCGGGGTAGTCCTTGTGATCGCCTAATCGATGACGGTGATAAGTACTCAACGGAGGCATGTGTTCAACCTCGGAGTATGGCGATCAGTAAACCACGACCACCAAATACATTCAATTCCTCTCATCGCTGCCGTGCACCTGGTAGATGGATTCTCGTATAAACAGCGGCTGATCTTGACTCTTGAGCTTCTGCGTGCCATTGTACTTAGACGCGATCGGGTCTGAGCAAGTTGAAATGAATTTGAAGTAAAGAATGGACCGAATGACCGTTTGAATACGGGCACGAAGTTATTCCCGCTACCTTGACTCGACAGGCTCACTGGCACCTCCAAGCAGCTCGTCGTTGTTTTTCATGCCTGTTCACTGTCTGGATCTATTTCCATAGACGTTTGGAGCCTTTAAAAGCACAATCCTACTTATACATCGATTTTAATACATTTGATGCATCAATAGTATGTCATGTTAATCTACAATCAATCAACCACAGTGAAAACATACCCTTGGCAGCGGCTCAACTATTCAGATCGCTGCGAGTCCACAACAGATCGAAGGAACAACGGCAGCGCCGCAGGATGCTAGTTGCAGATAGATGCAGAGAGAAGCTAGCAAGAAAGGCGTTTGCTTCAATGAAGACATGACAGTTCAGTTGTTATTGCCCGGCAGGGAGCGGGGGACAGCTTGAGGGCTACATGAAAAACAGCGGGAATCAAAGGGACGGACAGAGTTGATGTTGATGAGCGGGTAGAGTTGGGGTGGAACATGCACATGAAGGAGGTCACTTGCTGGGCTCAATGAGGAGTTAGGTTTAAACGCCGCTGAGAATGCCATTGGCTGCCCTCGTATGGCTACAAGGTAACATGGTCTGCGCCAGCCAAACTGAGGACGCCTGGTTTATGGGATTACCGGCGTTTGAGGACGGGGTTTGGACCGGCGATCAGTCCGGCGATCATCCATTGCAAACCAGACGCTTACCACTGGAAACTCCGCATGAAAGTAGATACTCGGTAGACGGGAGTCTTCGTACATACAATATTGACGATGGACTCACTGTCTGCCCTCGCGGCGATCTTGCGCAATAGTATGCTGTCTCACATGTCAATCCATCAGCTGATTTCTTTCATTGAACTGTCCTCTAACCTGAAACACAGCATTGAACTTTACCAGCCACTGAAGGAGACATCAGACGATACATCAAGTCCTCTTGTTTTACCAGAATCCATCGCTCTTTTCCTATCGCGTGCAACGAAAATTCCACTGGAGCTCATTGGGGAGTGCTGGTATGCCTTGAGAGATATTGTTTGGACCACAGGACCAGATAGACAGTGCCAGGATTGCGCAGCAGAGGCTTTTAGAGTCCATGGGTGGGACCTTGGCATCAGTGCATCATTGCTGCTGTCCGAGTTGTGTTGCACTTGCATACATTTCTGATATTATTGCAGTGTCTCTTGCCCTGTACCCACCCTCGAAGTACTATACAAACTCTGATTGCCCGAAGACTGCTATGCTGAAGCGGGCAGAGCCCAGACAAATCATAATTCATACACTTGATCAAGGCACTCTACCTGCATGGGCCGTTCACTTGAGCTGCGAGAGTAAGTCGATTCTTTAATCTCTGAGTCTGATTCAAGTCGTTGTGCTAACTCTTGTCAATTAAGAATGTCATCGCCACTATCATTACAACTATGTTGTGCATAGTAGCGCTCAGCATCGCACATATTATCCAGGTGTCCCAGACTACCTTCAAGTGGCGGAACATCAGTTTGTCGACATCCGTCTTGTGAAGCTCTGGACCAATCAGCATTTGTTAGGCTCGTAAGTGATTGTGGCATGTGTGTGATTGCGAGGCTTACACTTCTGTTTATCAAGGTGTTCTGCTACGAACTGTGCCCGCATCTACATGCTTTCTCTTGCCAGCGTCTCTCGGGAAGCCTTTGATAAGATCGTGTGGCCCTTCAAGCCCCAACTCAGCACTGAAAATGTCTGGGATGCATTTGTGCTCCTTGTGCTGCTCCAGGACTATGATGAACATACAGTGTGCCTGACTGTGCCACACCAAGGCATGCAAAAGGATTGATTTAAAGCAGCAATGGAAGAGAGGAACGAGCGCATCATGCATATTGGGCAACCTGAAATTAACCATATCTGTGATGGGTGCATGCGTGTTTATGAAGTCAAACACTCAGATGGGAAGATTTCGCATGGTTAGTGACCCCCGTAATATGTGTATCATGTACTACATCAATAATCTATGCTACAGAAAAATGCCAGCCAATTGTCAGTAATGGAATTACTCTAGGCCACGCATGTTGTGGTGTCTTTTGGTGCACACAGCCTCTACAAAATAACCATGACCGCTTCTGTGCCGAACATCGTGGTTTGCATAACACATGCGCTATCACTGGGTGCGATCACCCAATCAGACATAATGATGCGAAGACATGCGACAATTGTGACCACCAGCAAATGGAGCAACTCCACTATGCAAAAGCAACTTCTGCCTTTGCATTGTCTGAGCGGCTGCTCTGCTACCGAGTGGCATATCCAGATGATGCTTTGGGCACAGAAGCTCCAGATGTGACAACTGCCGACTTGCCAGATGCAAGCGTGAGCCTGGGTCCAGTGGCGGTTGAAGAGAACATCGAGTGGTACACAGTCAAGGATGGTCAAGTGTCTTATTGGTTTGAGAAGAACCCTGGCTCTGTCAGAGTACTTGAAGAAGGGGATGAGGGACTTGGTGATATAGCTCTGGCTAGCTCAGAGCCATGCAATGTGAAGTCTGATGCAGGCAATAGAAAATTCTGTGCGCAGTTTGGACGACGGAGAACTCATAATGAGCAAACTGCTGTTCGCACATGTGGGGTCATTGTGGGACAAGTGACGCTGAATGGAGCAGAAGCTGTGTCTAATGTCCTTGTAAGAATCTCTCATCCTCCTCATTTCTCAGAACTCATGAAACTCACTGCCTCTCCAAGGACTTTATAAAGACAATCTTCTCCGTGCAGGGTGCTCATAAGCCAGAGCATTTTATTTACGACACTGCATGTGATGCCAAGCAACAAGTGGATGCCCAAGGGGACGAGTGGTGGGCCGATGTCAAGATGTGCGTCGACGTGTGGCATTTCAAGAAAAAGCACAAGACAAAGCATGACTACTGCCAACGCTACTGCAACCCGGCTGACTTCCCTGAGCTTTTGAATGCAGATGGGACGGGTTGGTGGTTCAACATGTCAGTTGCCGAGCAAATAAATGTTTGGCTTGGTAGCTATCATGCAATCTGCAGGGAGATGCTTTCCACAAAGTATAATTTCTTCTTGGACGAAATGATCCACCTTCATAATATTTTTACTGTTCAAAGCCTTCAGCTTAGGGCCTTAAACCCACGTAATGCTCTGCCTTCATGTTTAGGTCCTGCCTGCACCTGCCTGCGGTCGTGACATGTGTGTGATGAGTCTTAACGCAGCCACTGACACACTATTCCTATATGTTCTACATTCAACTTCGAGTTTGTTGGGTGAGCTCACAACTATTCCTATTTTATTTGCCATAGGGACATGTACAACTAGGTACATAAGCCAATGGCTATTTTCTTTTCCTACCTCTCTGGACCCTTCGAGCCTGTTTGAGGCACAGACATCATAAGGACCTCCAGTTGCAGCAAACAGATCAAGACGAGATGGTACATTTGAAGCAGGATCTGTGTTCGATGCTTCGACATCGCTTGGGATTTCAGGCGTCCATTGTTGAAGAATGGCACAAGATATTGCCTTTGATGACAAAGGATGGGTATTGAAGATGTTTTTCTTATTAACGCGGTTACTTTCCTTAAGCCGCTGGCTGATTGTTGAGCTTCATCAGGGACATCAAGGGGCTGACACTTTCTGGAAGATACTGAGCCTTCCATGATCTTGATAGTTGGTTCACAACATAAATTGATGAGATCCCAGTCAAGCGGAGCAGTCAATGGAGCTGGACGAGCAGGCAAAATAGGCATTGAACAAGAAGAGCTTGTGCACAATATACATTTTGAAGGGTAGTAGTAGTTGGAGGGACAGGTACAATATGTGTGAACATGCTTGAGGGAATACAAGATGGATGGGTAACATACAAATGCAAAACAGGTAACAAATGCAAGTAACATACAAAGACGAAAGACGGTTATGTAGTAAATGAACGAGAAAGTGTGTATCTTACAGTGTGAGGTCGATATCAATGTCAGATTCTTCATCATCGTGTGACTGGGTGCCTGCTGTCTTTTTCCTGAGAGGGATGGCCTTGCGCAACACATCCCAAAGGCCTGAAGGTGTGCGCCCTGCCTTATACAGCTGAGTCCTGAAGGTATCCGATGCCTCCTTCCATCTCCGACGTGCGTCATTATAAGTCAATTTCTTGAATTTTCTGTCGTAGACGATCTCAAACCTCTGACGGACTGGTAAGGACTTCAATTCATCAGAGTCCATTCTCTCAAACCCAGCAGCAATGTCTATAACATAGAGACCATTGGGCCAGGTTGCCATCGGCACTGATGGCTGCAACTCGTCAGCAAGAGGCTCACTCAGTATCTCTGGCAGAGATGAGCTCGAGGATGCTGGTGATGGGAGGCAAGGTGTCCTGAGTTGATGCGATGGTGGCAGTGGAGATACTGAACGACCCGACCAAGGGTATGGGTAACTGGGATGGAATCCAGCTGCAATTGCTGTCCTGACAGGTGAGTCATCATATACAGGACAGAAGTCACAGATGCCATATTCGTCGGTATAGCACCACGACCTCTTGTGAGGCCTGGCCTCCTCTTCAGTATCACTTTCTGCCATACTTCGGTGGCACTTCAGGGATAGTTTTGAAGGCGGCGATATGATGGTGACTTCGTCATCAGTGTCAGACTTCGCAATGATAGAGGGAGTTCGCAATGGTGGCCCATGGGTCTTGATGTGTGCTAGAGAATACTTTACAGCCTTATGTTCTTGCTTCATCTTTAGAAAAAGATGCGGTTTTGCTGCTGGGTCCTTGAGATGACCAATGGTCTCATCAATGCCTGCACATTCAAGGACACCATGATGTCGAAGGAAAAGACAGTCACCATTTTTAACATGGGACTTATAGGCCAGTCGTGTCACTGCCTTTCATAGACAAGAAGAAATATTGAAATACTCAAAGGTGGTGATGTTCTCGCCAAGCATAGATCAGAGGTCAGGACTGTCAGCTAGCGAGAAGTGCGGCTAGGTTGGAATGTCAGACTCAGGCCCATCGCTGCCTTGCAGTGACAAGATGACAGGAGGTTGACGGTCCTTGTCCCACCACATCACATCTATGGCATGCTTGATGGCCAGCTCATCAGCAGCACATTGGCGGTCTTTCTCCATCTGCTCAGTCAGCTGCCCACTGTGCTTGTAGGTACCATACCATGTCTCGTTCATATGAGTGGTCCGCTGTGGCCTTGACTGAGCTTTGGCCTTGGCCGAGCTTTTCCCTGATGGCTGGGTGACTGATTTGGGATCCTTGGAGATAGTCCGCATGGCAGGCAGCTGAGAGGATGGTGTCACGAGCGGAGAGGAGGACATAGTGGTGGAAACAGACAGCACAGGCATCAGGTCCTCAAGAGAGCGTGATCGTGCCAGCTCGAGGTCAGCATTGAAGCTGAAGTCTTCGACGGTGTATCCTCCTGTCGCAATTTCTGTTTCGTCGGGGCTGTCGGGTGAGTAAGTATAATATTTAGGAGTGGTTTATATGCTGTACAAAATGCAAAGAAAATATTTGAAGTTTAAACTAACACAGAGATGGGTACATAACTTCCAATTTCGGCAGTGTTTTGTGTGAAATCTAAAATATGAAGCATCCACAACTATTTTCCCACCAATCACACATCAATGAAAATATGAAATATAAACAGATTTTCAGCGTCTGCGTGAATATGAAGCTTAATTATCACAGTAAAATGTTGGACAAAACTTGAAGTTTAGTCCGTTACTACATGTTTGTCAATGTATCAAGTTTTGTCTAATAATCAGGCACCCTTGAAAATTTGAAGTTTATGCCAGTGACAAAATGTGATGACTAAACTTCAAGTTTGGTCCACAGACAAAATGAATCGTCCGATTATTGCCCACCCATCACCCACCCATCGCCCACTCAGATTAAGGTGGGGCGCATACACCTTGAAGAGTCAGTGGTGGCTGATATAAAGATTGTCACAACAATGTTCCATGAAGATAATTTACGAATCAGAACACATTGAGTGACACAGATATATACAAATCATTTTGACATCTATCCTAAGAATGTGCATTCTCTGTAAATGCTAAGCAGGAACTCAGAAATGTACAAGTGACAACAGAAAAGTATTCTTACTGATTGCTTTGGTAGCAAGAAAACTGCAGCATGCCACGTGAACATTCTTTCTCATTTTGTTCGTACCCGTATTGAACTTGATAGAAGTTTTCCACTGCGAGTTGGTCATTGGACCATTGACGACATTGGTAGATAAATGTCAGTCTCAGGAAACACTGTCTCAAATATTGTCGAGGTGTTTCTGGAACCAGTGTTCACATCAAGTGGACCAGAACCCCACGTTCAATCCAGATGTAGCCCAAGCCTGAGGTCTAGGCCACCAAGAGATCTTTTCTACATTTCCAGCATCTAATTATAATGTAAATGCTGCTGCCTGTGGGGGGAAGAAACTTAGTGTCATATATGTAATACATCCCACAAATAAAATCCACCACCTCCAACAACAACTCATCATCGAAGTAAGTCTGGCCATCAATGGACAACATGAGGCCGAATGGAACAGCTTCCTGTGAGATGCCATCGAGAACTGATGGGAGTGCATCAAAACCAATGCTATGTAAAGCTAACTGCCATACGAGCCCCCCATGAAGAAGTGCAGCTCTTGCATGAGGCTGATTCATAAACTCGTGACAATACTGCTTGTACATGACATAATCAGCATATACAGTGCTGAAAGTGGGGGGCTTGTAACCAAGCGAGTATGTGTGGAGTTCCATAACTGGGCGCTGTGCGCAAGGTAGAACTGCTATTGGCTGCAATGTCTTGAAAGCTATTCCTTTTTGGAGAAGATTGCGCGCGATCTCCATGATGTCATACCCCAAGTCATGGTGGAGGCACATCAAAGCTGTGGCAGTGTCGGGGACAACAAGTTTCCAGGGGACAAGACTTGGTGATGGACACAGCTGGATGACATAGAGCAGCTGCTGCTCGGACACGTGGATATAAGAAACTTGAATATTTGCATTTGAGGCCGACAGGGAGGAATCAGGTCCTAAGTCCCAGAGATCAGATGGTATGTGAGATAACTGAGAGCTGGGTAGGGTGACAAGATAACCAATGAAACATGTGATAACGTGCTTCTGTGTGTCTGCAACAGATTCAATGTCATCGCCTGAGTTGCCAATAAGTTTGCATAAGTTAATCCATGTAGTCCTCTGAATCCACTGTTCAAACATGGTTGATCTATCACGAGCTGTGTGGGTTGATGCTGTGAGCTGAAATCCGAGATGGAAATGAAGGATTGAGGTGAAATGTTCAATACCACTAGTGTAATTCAACGAAGGTGCAACCTCATGATGACCAAAGTAGTTCTCGATATCCTGTATGAAACTGGAAAGTGGGGGAGGAGGCAGAGGAGGACCAGAAGGAGTGGGAACAGGCAAGAAATGATCCTCTTCCCAGTCGCCGTCGGGAATGCTGGTAGGATGCAGCACATCACATAAGTCCCACTCATTATGAAATGAGTCATAAATCCTAGTAGATCGACTATAGTTTTCCCAAGTTGTTGATATCTGGGCCTTTGTGAGGCAGATGCGCAGAAGAAAGCCGTCAAATTTGTCTTGGGGTTGCCATTCAAACACTGTGGCCATATTGGATTTTCTGGGAATACTATGGCTCATTGCTGAATGCTCGCTGCTCTGACGTGACTGCCAGCGAGCTGGAGTCTCCTTGGCTTCCTTCACCTTGTTTTCCTTGTGGTGCTGGGTAAAGAACACATTGTATTGCTCTCCTGGCTTCTGCCCACTGAGTTGTTCTGAAACAGGAAACTGAGGATCTACATGTTGCTGAGGGCCTGCTGATATGAGTATCCGGTTGACCCCACAGTCTCATGCATCTGGCCCGACTGCTGTGCCTCAATCACATTGGCAATGGCTTTTGGGGATGGGATGTAATGATGCAACTTGATGTCGACAGCAGTGTTGCCATCATAGGAGACCCAGATTGGGATCGAGAATGCTTCAAACATAGGTAATTGTGCCTCCCAAGGACAGTGGATGGAAGATATGAAAACCCCGGTGTGTGGTACATTAGTCAAAAAATCCCCTACAAATGAGTGAGATAACTCGAGAACCCATTCAGCTGGGATGGGATACATAGGGTCATCGGTTAAGAGAGATACCCAGGCATGATCGGAACCTTGATATTGGCAGCTCATGATGTGCCATGTGCATATAGCGACGATTGCTAGAAGTAGGTCAGCCACCATGCAATGTAATGAAAATGGAATAGGACATACATGAAAATGTGTTATGCGGCCTCAATGCAACTTTTTTCGCAAGTCTAGCGTCTGCATGGGATCTTTGGTACCCATAACTAGTGGGAGCATGTGCAAATAGAGTCCCCCATGGAACAAGAAGTCCTGCACCCAAATGGTCCTGGCACCAGAGCAATTTCTGCTCTAAATTGTGCCATTTTCCCCTGATGTCACGATGGAGGATATACTCGCCTTGTCTATCAACCTCTACTCGCAGCAAAAACGCAGAGTAGTTCAGGCATGCAAAAATTGGTCCATCAAAGTCAGGATTTAGAGGGACAAGAGGAAGCCATGGGCGAGCTGCATATGCCCAGCATGTGGTGAGTGGAGTATCACTATCATCGGGCAAACTGTCATGGGTGTCATGCAGGTCCCAGGCAGGCCAGTGAGGGATCGCTTCCGGAAGTGAATCTGCTGTGAGAGAGGTGTAGACCTTGTCATCATGACAAAAGACTTTAAGACTGGTAGTAGTCATCAGAAAGGGTAGTTGGATCTGTAGAATAGCAGAGTAGACCGAAGCACTACCATAACAGTACAAACTGTTGTGCTAGGTTAGTCAAGGATTGCACTGACATGTAGAATGAGAAACAACTTTCAACATAACAGTACAAATGGTTGTGTTAGGTTGAAAGGAGTAAGCAGCAGGCCAGATACACAAGACTTATGACTTTGGTGGGCAATGACATACACAATAGTCACAAACAACTTATGTAATATTTTTGTTCCAGCATCCATATTCAAACCTTCATCATGATGGTTCCACACATTCTCGAGCTCGACAGTACATACCATCGAGCTCATTGTTTTCAATATGATCCTCTTCGAGCACAATGGTACATACCATTGTGCTCTTGACCACTGGAATTTCGACCACCACCTCCTCACGACCTTAACATCGGATGCCACACTCATCTACAATGTCTCCCAATGGAGCCCATCACCTCTTTCTTTGGTTTCCTGCTCGGCGATCCTCTAGATCACATGGGTGTGGCAATAATGCATAACTTTGGTATGCAGCCCAGTCCGCAAAAGCCAGTGTCTAATGTCTTCAATCCAGCTGTTCACTTCTTAACCATGTATGGAGCAGCAGCTCATCATCACACATATTAACTGACTCGCCTTCCATTTTTTAGATCATGTGGATCATGCCATCCCATTAACCCCTCCACCATACATACAGTGGAGGGGCAGCGACTATCCATGCCCTCTACGCATGTCAGTCAACTTCTGTGATACATTGCCATACCTATACCACATATCCTACACTACCACCACATATCCTACACTACCACCACTTTAATCCATCTAAATGTCTCATTCGACATTTCCAACCTCTGAACTTCCCATTCAGTAAGATTGGAAATCCATTCGCCTCTGTATAGGCCCTTTGGTAATCCTGTCGTCGGGCTCCGTGAAGTCTCCGGATTATTGGGCACACATATCCTTTTCATCGGCTTTGAGCCCTGGGGCGAGAAAATCTCATTCTCCAACACCCTCTGATGGTCAATAATATTCAGTTCTTTCTCTACCCCACAACACCATGGCATATTCTTGACCCGGAGTACCATTTCCACATCGTTCTCCACATCGCTTTCTTCTGAGCTCATCCTGTCATCTCCGAGCATTTCAATTAGCTGTTGAAGCCACTACCAAGTTAGGAGATCCTCATCGACTTCATCCTTCTTCAGCTCGATGATGTGATGGAGAACTTTTGTTCTTTGCACATATTTCTTTGAAGACATTAGTATCTGAACAACCTTGAGATTGTGGACATACATTTCACTGACGGGTTGCTTGCCGAACCGATTTGAGAGTTTTGTCTCTTTTTGTGATCAACCTCTCCTCCACCTCTTCACCAGTTTCTATTATCCCCTTCGCGGTGACTTTTGCCCACCCTTCTCTCCATACTGTCTGCAACCACTTGTAGCAATCCTTGAGTATTTCTTTGATGTAACCATCTGACCTTCGGATCAGCCAATCATCTTTCTTACCCCTCTCCTTCAAATCTTTGAGGAGCATATTGAGAATTCTTGCATTCCAGGGTGTTTTAGATCCATTTGTGAGATCAAAGGTGAGTTTGTGGTGGTTAGGGCCAGGACCGTTTCCATACTCGTATGAGTTCACAACATCACGAGAGGCTGTCTTGTGGCCTAAAAAGTCTGCATCTTGAGATATGTTTAGTTTCTCCTGGAGGAGATGCTGAACTTCATCCTGCTCCACGCTCAGTAGAATTCTTTGTGTCGAAGTTCTAGCTCACCAGAATGAAGTTTCTTTCATGGCTCAGCTCTGCAGACCTTTCTCTCCTAACTTCGTCATCCTGCATTTTTTTGCTTCTCCTTCTAGGACTCCATTTCATGGCTTTTGGGAGATCCTTGTCGATGAAGATGTGTTTGAGTGCTGCCTCTATGCCTCTTGAGACTGAATTCTCCATCACAGACATAGAAGCATTGCCTGGTTGCAGTGGCTCTGGCTCGGCCGTATGCAATTGTTCTCAACACAGTTTCTATAAGGTCTTTGTCCTTTTATAGTGTGAGTGGAAAACCAGTTCTGACCACATCCAGTACTTACATCTGCCACAGATACCAGATGTGTCCTGTGCATTGTTCCACATGCCTTCTTAATCCTTTTGATCGCGTCGAGAGATGAAGTATTGGACTGTGGTTTCTGAGGCATTTTGGCCTGCTGCTGAGTGCTCCTGGGGGTGGTGTCTGTGTCCATATCCATAGCTGCATCATCCTGTTGCCTACCACGTCTTACATACCATTGCTCCATGTTAGCGAGCTCGGCCTGTTTTTCTGCTTTTAGGTTTTCTACTTCTAGTTGCAGCCTTCGCTCTATCTCAGCGCCAATGGCTTTCTCGTGTTCTTCTAACTGCTCAATATCATTAGTAATTTGTCCTGGTCTATTGTTCGCCCTCACCCACCTCTTTTTGTCTTCTTTTGGTTAATTCTGCTTTCTGGGACCGCTGCTGATGTCAGTTTGCAAATAACCTATCAGGTTTGTAAACACACGTCTGACTGAGTAGCACAATATAATCACTTCAAGTTCATTTTCAGCATGGCTCAGTTGCTTTCCCCGCTCTCTCAAAGCTGCTTCCAAGAGCTGAGCTTGCTTGCTGATCTCATGTGCTTGATGCATGTGTTCTTCTCCTGCAAGACAGTATTGTTTATGAATGCGTTCTTCAGCTTGCTGGTGTGCCTGCCAATAATAAGCACATCAGCAGTGATGCATCCACAGAGTCTTGTGCATACCATTTCTGCAAGACGTTGTTGTTCCTGAATGTATTTCTCAGCTTGCTGGTGCACCTGCCGATGACCAGTAAATCAGCAGTGATACATTCACTGAGTCTCATGCATACCACTTCTGCATGGCATTCTTGTTCCTGGAGGCGTTCTTCAACTCGCCGGTGTGCCTACCAATGATCATCAGTGGTGATATATATTCACCAAGTCTCTCATGTGTACCATCTGTCCTTCCTCCACAATTTTATTAATCCGTTCTTCTTATTGATATAAAGTTGTACAAAGTTTTTGTGAATAGTCAACTTCGCAAAAGTGATGTTTTTCAGACACCTGGATGTGTATGAGTCCCTGAAGCTGAGTCATACTATCCAAACTTACCAGTTCATTTCTAACCCTCTTGTCGAGTCGAGTTGCACTTGCTGAAGGTCATACCACACTACCCGAAAGTCGAGCTGCACTGGTCGAAGGTTGTATTGCACTACCCAAAAGTTGTGTTCTGCTGGCCAAAGGTTGGCTGTAAGGATCAAAGGTACCAGTAGCACTCTCAAAACCATTGTCATCATTGTCAAACAATATTGTGTCATTAGATGTTTGTGTGTCTTCCAGCCCAATAGGTGGGCACTGTGTGTTATTGACATCGACATCGATACTGATAGGGTAATCCATTATTTGATTGCACCCTATCATAGTCCTAAGTCTTCTTAAATCACAGGTACATTATTGTCTCGATTCTTTTCAGTTGTCCCACCAGAACTTTTGTGTCACCCCCGGATCCGTTTCTACTCAGGTTATTGATACCATAGTAACTTTTTTATAGTCATTGTTGAACAGACCGGCATTTGTATAGTGCTTGTAGTGCTATTCAGGTTCAGGTTTGATGGTTACGTTGGAGAAAGCTGATTCCCGCTGGGCTCAGCAGAAATCGTACTACCTAGACAACAAATATTTAGGTAGATCTTAGCACGACCTAGTCTGCTATACTTGCAGAGCAAGTGCGTTCGATCCTATAGGGGTAGCTGTTTGGTATCAGTTTTGATAGTTAGTTATCAGTAATAGGAAGATAATCCAAAGCTAAGAACTACTTGTCCAAAGGGAAACTGTCGAGTCCAAAAATATCAGAGTCGGGTCGGGCGTCGGACTATGTGTCGGACTGTTGGGAATGCATTGGATGGTGAAGGAATGTGTCGGAAGTATGTCGGATTGTCAGTCAAATGAGTGTTGGATGTGTCGGAATGTTTCGGAGAAAAAGAGTGGATAGATATTTTGCAATACAATAAAGTACTACTAATATACAATAACTTCCATCCTACTACTGAGTAGGGAAAAGTAAGTAATGCAATAGGTAGGAAGTACTAGATATTAAATAGTGACTATGTAGAAATTCTGAGTGCTATAGGCGAGAGTAGTAGCGATATTTCGGGTCCGAAATCCTATGTAATAGGACATGTGGTACTGCGGACCATGAGAAAACATGTAATAACGCTGTATACAATGCTTAGCAAGTCAAAAGGAGTAAATGCGCACCTAGTGGGGATAGATGCAACTGGACAGGACATAGGGAGGACTGGTCCGATGCGCAGGAATGTCGGGTCGGGTGTCGGGTCGGGATCGGACTATCGGACTTGGGTCGGGGTAGTTGGAAGTGCATCGGACAAATACTGTTTGACATCAGTATCAAATTAGCTGGTTCCAAGCCCAGCACTGTGACCATCATTACAACATCCTTATTTCAGCCCCTTATTGTTTTCTGTTTTTGTTTTTGCTCAATTTGGTAGTCTGTTGAATGCTTCCCTGCCCTGCTTCCAGTTGACCGGTCGTAAATACTTAAGTTCAGTGTTGCTATTTGGCTTCATCCCAACTGCCATCTGAATCATGTGTAACACTCCCAAAGCCGTCCTTCCTTTCTATGACCCAGAGCCTGGTGCTCCACTGCCCTTCCCTCCAATGCTCACAGACCAAATAGAGCTTTTTGGCAAAGATTATCGTCGCCCGACTACACTGGTTGCTGATGAAATCCTAGTTCCTAAAGTTAGTATTGTTACCTCCACTACTACAAGAGCTTCATCCACACCCACCCCTGAGTTTAAACTTGCAAAGCGGCCACTCAAGCATTCTGATCATGGTTCCCCTCCATACCTGAAGAAGGTTTCTTTTATGTGTTCCCATTCTCGAACACCTATGCCCTCAGATTCAGAGGGCTCTTCAGATGTGTTTTCTGACAGCGACTCCTTGACTTCAAGCATAAATTTATCAGAAGACTCAAAAATACCTAAACCTGCCGGTGAACCTGGACGTCCAGGGCATGGATGGTATACACTTTATGAGGCTCTAGATTGGAATCCAAAGGCATTTGCAAAGTTCAAGGTTCGTAAAGTGTGCCTTCAGCATTGCCAAGTAACTCACGAATAACTAGAAATGTATGCATCACCTTATTGATGACCACCTTGACACGTCAAAATGTGCTTCTGCCCAAAGTCCTATGGTCTTACAAACTGTATGCAACAAGGTGAACAGTCTTCATCTCTCGACATTATTGATGATCTCATGGTACCTCATTAGGCTCTTGACGAATTCCCAGACCTCAAAAACTATAGCAACCTATGGCCAGTCAATAATATGATGATGACATGCCTGAAATACACATCCTCTCACACTTGACAAAAAGACGGAGAGATGGCTTTAGGCAAGAGCAAGACCAGGAGGTGACAATCAGAGGTGGGTTTAAAATCCAGTTTTGCTACTACTAAGGCATGACTGATACCCCCACAGCAGCCTTTCAATCGTGTCACTGTTTTGGCTCTCAAGACTTGCAACTATCTATAGTAGACGTAGATGTGAATACACATGTATTTGAATTCTGCATCATCACCATTCTGATACATTCATAATTACACAAGCATTGATGAAATAAAATACTGTCTTCGCGCATTTTCCCCCGAAAATGAAGACAGATGGGAGATCTGACACCATCTTCTGGATTAAGATGGGCAGTCAAATGTTGAAGGCATGCCCATACTTTCACTGATGGCTGATCTAGGTGTTGACCACTCGTGAATACTGTCATAATGGCTTGTGGAGGTTGCTTATTCCACAGGATCAAATGTTCATAGAACACTAGTATAGCGTAACAATAAATTCAAAATGACTTCATTAGGAGGTTTCGCTCCACTGTGCTAATAACAATACATTTGCAGTCCAGCTGAAAATATTATGCTGCTCTACACCTTGACACTAATCGATGGTTATTATGAGTGCTCAAAGGTTTCACAAGAGTGAGATTGCGTGGGAGCCTAGCTTGTGGACGACAGCTTATGTGTGTGAAACTAACAAATAAACAAATAGTTAATGTAGGCTAGATAAACTTGTGGAGTTCAACAACTCACTGGTGAATTATGAAGTCGGCAAATGCATTGTCTCTTCCTCGCATGTTCACAATAGATGGGTTTTTAACCCCAATCCTTGTGACTACTGCGTCACCTTGGAATTGATGATCACCACTGCTGAGGAGTGAGTTGGCTCTTAGATGAAGATGCCACTTGAATAATACACAAAATTGATAGGTGTGTCTCCCTTCGTGCATGGTGACAAAGCAGTTGTTAACATAAGGTTGCACAGTAGCTTCCTCAAAGAGGCTTTCAGGAACTGGAAAGTGCTGAGCACTGCGCGAGGAACCTAGAGCATCGTGTCAACATCATGGCCTGACAAGGTCTGTTCCATGATGTAGAATACAACCTGCACTGCAGGTGAAGCTCAGGGGTCTGATCTGAAGGTAAACAAGGGTGCAAGAAAGAGGGAGATAACTTACGGAAGATGTTGGAAGGATATATGTGCGAGTGTTCACCATACTGATAGATACAATAAGTAGGCAAGGCAATGAAAGTGGGCAATGAAAGTGGGTGACGAAGGCTATGGTAGTCCAGATTTTAAATTCAAGAGCTTGATCACCAAGACAATAACCATAATGCATTCCTAGTTTGGGAACATAGTGGCCGGCAACAGTGGGGAGCCAAACTTGAAGCATGACAATAGTATCTGTACTTTTGTTAATACTGCAGTATGGTGAGGGTAATTGTACAAACATGGTCTTAGAGCTGCAGTGTGCATTTGCAAGGCTGCAGCACAGGTTGGAGGGTAATTGTACAAACCTCCATAGGGTAAAGCTGCAGTGTTGTGTGTTGGCAAGGGCAATTGTACGAACTTCTGTAAGGATTTTAATGCTACAGCACAAGTTGGTAAAAGTGATTGCAGTGTCGCAAAGGGCAATTGTGCAGTATTGCACAGTGTTTCAAGATGATTGTTACTTGAAAACAAAGGTTCAGAAACAAAAAGACTTTGATAACAAATGAGAGGATAAATATGCCATGAGCAGGCGACTACAGTAGATCACCTTTATCTGCAACAATGCCTCTCTTTGCCACAGTTTTCAAGAAGTCGACACAGCCACAGTGTTACAAGACGCTAGCTCATTTAACCACATACAGTGGTTCCATTCATGCACTTGCCATTTCTAATGATGGGTGTATTCTTGCAGGTGGTGGTAAGTAGGCAGGGACTCAGCCACAGCTAGTGCTAAAAACAAGTAGGCACAAAGGGCATGAAGCTCTAGGATATTAATTCTTGCAAGGAACTCCCATGTCCATCTCATCATAAATCACAGGGAATGATTAGTTGTGCAGTGTGGGCCACAACGAGGCAAACCACAGCCGCAGTAGAGACCCTCTGTTACGGAACAGGCCTGGGTTATATCACATTTTTGCGACATGGTCTCATAGATGTAAGTGCCCAGCCATGTCAATTGACCTTCTGTTAACGATTACAGAACAATTTTCAGGAGATTTGCGCAAGGAGACTTGGATCAGGTTTTGAGATTACTTGCCAGTCATGTCATCCAACTTCCTCTGAAGGCAACATGTGAATTGCAGTTGGAATAAGAGACAAGGTGGTTCAAGTTCTCATGCTCAATACGAGCACACAGCTCCAGTCCATCTTTGCAGTGCAGCTTGAAAATACAGTACCCAAGTCTGTAGCATTTGCGGATAACAGAGTCATCTATGTCTTCAGGCTGTATGATGGCAAATTGTGAGTCCCACTACTGCAGAACTTTTCCCGATACTCATGATCAAATAGCATGAAACTGGAGGAAGAAGATGGTACTATAGTGGAAGAGATTAGCTGTAAATCAATGATGTAAGCTGCCACTGCTCTCAACATGCACATTACTGACATTATCCAGTAGCCACACAGCGGTGCACCAAAAGCATGGGATTTTCATTGTAGACAATGCAACTGATGGCTTTACATTGTATTGCCTCGAAGGCAAGGGGGAGCCCCTTCGAACATTCGTGACTGCTTTGCCAAGAGTGTCAGTCCCAAAGCAAGTGGTGTTTGGAGAATAAGGCAAGGTAGTTGTAGGAGGAAGTGATAATGGACTTGCATATATATTCAATAGGAAGATGGGGCAGGTACTCGAAACCCTCCATCATGCAGATGCTGGCCTGGTGCAAACAATAGCTGTAAGTATTACGATTGGGCACAAATAATGTCACTGACCGAGTTTTCAGGCACACGATCTTGATGGCCGCTGCACAATTGCCTGTGCTTTGCCGTCAGGCCGGGAGAAAACTACAATCAAGATATGGGTACATGACTATGTGGTGCAGAAGGTATCCAAGACTCCTCCACAGAACTAATGGTCTATCTCGCGAACATTGATGTTCCTGATACAAATACTGGTGCTGTTGTCAATGAGTGTGTTCCGAGTAAACTCTAAAGACATGTTTTTTGTAAGTTGACCATTTTCTGGCAGCAGTTTGACTAAGTCGCACCTCAGGACAGAGCAATTAATAAAATGCACCAGTATATGACTTCAGCAACAATGGTTAATGCAGCCGACGACATGTCAAAGCGGCCATGATCTTTGACAACTATGAGTACTTAGACATGCAGAGGGAAGGCCAAATGGAAGGACCCATGAATGACATCAGGATGCTCCACAAATTGGCAAAGAAGCTCATGGAACTAGCTGAAAAAGGAGGTGAAGAAATCAATGAAGACAGACACAAGGGCCCAGAGGTGAAAGATCGCAAGACAAATCAGCGAGTAGCAGATGTAGATAGAAAGGACGTTACTTTCATCCAAGCATAGTCTCTCGTCCTAGCATAGTACAGTTGCACCAATGCAGAAATAGATTGACCGACATGCGTAGAAGGCATGGATAGTCGCTGCCCCCTCCACTGTATGTATGGTGGAGGGGTTGACAGGATGGATGGATCCACGCAATCTAAAGGATTGTAGCTGTTGAGCCGCTGCTCCGCACATGTGGTTGAGAAGTTGATGGCTGGATTGAGGACATCAGGCACTAGCTTTTATAGGCTGAACTACACACCAAAATTATGCATATCACTGCACCTGCATGATTAAAGGATTGCCGAGCGGGAAAACAAAGAAAAAGGTGATGTGCTCCATTGGGAGGCATCACAGATGAGGTGTGACATTTGATGTAGGCTGGAAGGTTGCAAGGTGGTGGTCAAAGTCCTAGTGATCAAGAGGATGATGGTACATACCGTCAAGCTTGGAGAATGTGTAGAACGATGAACTTAAAGTGAAGCTCGACTTCGATGCTCCTGGATAAAATTATTCACAAGTTATTTGTGACTATTTGTGCGCTGTGGTCATCAAAGTCATTAAGTCTTATGTATCCTTATCCAGGTTATGGTTTCCTTATATTATTACTCATATGGGCTCAACTGTTTGTACCGTTGAGTCCATCACCCTCAATGACCTTCCTTGGCTCAACCGTTTGTACTGTTGAGCCCATAGTTCTCGATATACCACTTCCACCTTCCCGACAGCACGACCATATGTACAGTTGTGTCTGCCTTTCCCTCCTGATTTTTTGTCACTACACCCTGGCTCAACAACCTTAGTGGCCTTCTGCATCCTCCCCACAGCATGACCGTATGTACCGTCATGTCTGTCCTTGCGACTTTGCTTCGCCTTTGGAACAATCAAGGCCCTGGGTGGTTATTGATCATGGGTTTGACATCCTCTCCCTGAGGACTGCCCATAATTGGTGATCCATCTCATACCTGGTTGAGACAGCTGCCAGCTCTTCCACCACAATCCCAGCGCAGACGGATATGAGGTTATCCTTAGCTGTAGTTGGCATCATCGCCACATTCCTCATTGCCGTTGTCCTGCATGATGTGGGAATCATGCATGGACATGAATACTAGGTGACCCTCAAAAGACAAAGTCTGTTAGCTTAGTCCTCAGACTAGTCAACCCATACCTTGGTTTCAAACCATGGTTCATATTTCCAGTTTTCCCCAAGTTTCATGATCTGAATACGTTTTGACGGAAAAAGTCTAATGTGAGATGGGAATCACATTTAGACCTAGTTGATGTGAGAAGAGAAATGGAGGTTAAGGTATAGCCTTGCCTTTGGCTTATTCACTTTGGCTAGAGAAAACCATAGAGAAAAGTACAAAGCCTATAAAAAAACCTATCCAAAAAGACCGTGTTTCAATTCCTGCCAACTGTCTTATTTTTGCTACCTACTTTTCTCTAGTGTTTCTTTACTTTACTTTTTCATTAGGATGCTTTGACTCACCTGACACTTCATAAAATTGTACCCATAGGGTATGATGTCATTATGATGTCATAAGACTCCACAGATACTCCTGCAGGTATTCTGTTGAAAGATATTATGTCATCAAGCTCTAGATTATTCTACTCTACAATGACATCATTCATGATGTCATTTCCTTCTAGAATATTCTGCTTCACAATGACTCACTCTGACTCACTCATGGAAGGTTCTGGAATCTTTTGCTCCACAATGATGTCACTCTTGATGTCATTATGATGTCATTACTCCACATTCCAGAATGTTCTGCTCCACAATGATGTCATAGCTCCATCTTTCACTTGTATTTTATTCTTTTATTGGGTTTGACCCAATATTTTGATTGGTCCTCCTTATTTTTTATTGTTTGTGAACCTAGGTTACTTTCCCGCACAAAATGTATATAAGGAGAGCCCATTCTCCCCCAAAAAAATATGATCTCCCATTTGTAGCAATCTGCCTATCAGATATTTCACTTGCAAAGTTAGTCCCTTTGAAGTGAGACAAGTGCAGGGAAAAGAATTCCCTTGAGATTATAAGTTTCTTACCTTAGAAACTTATTTAGTGCTATAGACCAAGCGTTCTTGGTCATATATATTGTCTTTGAGACCCCTTTGTCTCATTGCTCTGTGCCCTTTGACTAAGCGATCTTAGTCATCTATCATATTGTTGAGACCACGTCTCACTAGTTGTCCCATAGACCAAGCGATCTTGGTCAAGTTATAGTCCCCTTTGTTCAAGCGATCTTGAACACATATCGTATATTTGAGACCATTGTCTCACAGTCAAGTGTCCATAGACCAAGCGATCTTGGTCATATTTCATATATTTGAGACCACATCTCACTAGTTCCAGTATCCAAGTCCAGAGCCTAGAAGGAGATTTCCTAGGCAAATACATTCCAGAAACCGAATTACATGTCTAGAAGCTTATTCCTAGACAAGAGATTTGAGTTTCAATAAAGAAAAGTAAAGCTCCGGCTAGGTTGATCTTAATAAAAGATTAGTTTAGCGAGCCTCCCAAGAACTCACACGTTATCTACCACGAAATAGGAAAAGTCGTAGACCGTGTTAATCGAGGACTGGCAAGCAGTCTTATCCAAAGTGTAATTGTGGTGTCATTACATTTACACGACTTTATATAAGACCCTCGGTTATTAAGACACCAGTTCAGCTATTGCAACTTTGGTTCAAGGTAAGTGTCCTTCATATCCTGTGTGATATCTGCATTGAGGGCCATCCACCCCACCTTGCGGAGGACTCGTCTTACCTTTCATTTATTATTCTCATTGGTCACTTGAATCTTTCTGCTCTTATTCTTGTACTCAAACAATTATTCCTCAGCCCTGGACAACATCTGGAACTACTGGTCCTCAGAAGTCCCTTCTCCCCTTCCACATCTTCAATCTAGCACCAGCCATTGGAAGTGAAGTCCAGCATTTTGAAGATGATAGCATCTACGTTTGTGCCCCATTTTGGCTCCCTTGTGTTCATTTCCTGGTTTGGTAGTTATTATTGAAGGTAACATTGTCATACAAAACCCGCTGTTGTTATTGACATTCTGTCGTCTTCTAGCAACTGTTGTTATTATTGTATTGTTTCGCCACTACAAATTGTTATTGTTATTGCCTCCCTAGAAAGCCTGCCCCCCTGCAGTTGGACCCTGCCACTTCATCGTCTTCCCAGAATCAAGTTCCATCACTGACAAGAGGCTGTCTCATTGTGGCTGTCTCTGCCCTTCATGCCCACATCCCGTGTAGTTTGTAAGTGGTGCACTTGCCAGGAGTGCATTGAAAATGGTGATCGTACTGAGGATGGTTCACCTAAGGGGGCGCTCATTGCAGAGCATCTCATGGCAGCTCATCTCTGTTACAATGAACATTTAACCCTACTTATTTTTCCTTTCTGTAACCATAGCACTGACTCTAGACTCATCTAGACTCGGCTATTCTCTTATCAAGCGGGCTGTCCGCACTTCCTTTCTTCTTGATTGTAACCTAACTACTATCATGTGCCGCATGGTTGTTTCACCTATTCTTGCTATCTTGATAGGTTGTACTATTTACCTATCTTGTTACCTTTCTTGACGCGGCTGTGCTGCCCTTTGTTACCTATATAAACTCCATGTACAACAGTAGTATTCTTTAACTTAATCTACTGGGTTTTCCCTTGAATCCTCTTCTATAAGGTCTCCAGCCTTATAGTCTGATATCTGATTCTAAGACAGTCACTCACTGTCTTAGCCTGAACCCTTGATAGGCAGAAGTACTAAAACCACTTGCCACTGAACCTAGATAGAAGCCGCCGTGCTCGTCTAGTGAGAACCCTTGATCCTGAACCCTCCTTGTACTAGGAGTTCAGAACAAGCTGTCAACAAGACTGGTCTATCTTTGACCATTGACAGAAGAACTATCCCAGTCGTAACAATCTCCAATGTACCCAATGTGCACAAGCCGAACATGTTGCACTCACTCATGCAGATGGCTCTACTCCTGTACATGGCCCTGGGCCAGAGCAACACAATCCTACTTCACCATCTATTCCAACTCTAGCAGATGATCTTGAGTGACTCATGTTGTCAGATCTTTCTGTCGCATGACCCAGTGGCACATGTGCTCATGTCTCTGAACATCTGGAACACTGCAACACCACACCACTAGTATCTATCCCAGCTCTTGTAGATGATCTTGAACGACTTACTTTGTCTGCCCCTTTGTTGCACGAGACACCAAAAGGTGCAAAAATCGCTGGACCAAGGGAAAATCGGCGGACTGTGAAGGACTTAAAAGTTCTCGATAATATTGAGTTGCGCATTCAACGGTGCCTTCACTTATTATTTGCTGGTAATTCCGATGATATTTGTCATGAGTTACCTTTGCTTCGCACAGCTGTGGAAAAAGTGAAATGAAAAGTGGACCTTGTAGTCGCATGGAAGAAAGCAATCATGTTGGAGATAGATGGCTTAGAAGCCCGGTTCATCAGTTGCAAGCCGTCCGCAAGGGACTTACATGCAGCAGTTGAGTTTGATACTGGTGAGTGTTGACCATTTTAATCATGGCACCGTGCTCATCAATCAATAGACATTCACTATAAATCCCCTGTGAATCACTATGATGAAATTGCACAAGTCGCACTATTCATCGGTGTGATGTGTAAAGTCATCATGGGGGTCAGTAGACGAGGCTGTTACTTCATTATGGGACTCATTTCAGTCTTGCTATTTCTCACATTCTGGAGATCAGATGGTACCCTTAGCTCTTCTCATGAAATTGTGCTGAGGCAAATTCTGATGACTTCTGAAACTATGCTCACAAAATTCCATCTCACTGGGAAAACTGTCATACATGTGGTCTGCCTCAGCTGCCATTGCACTTATGGTCCTCATTATGCAGAAGGCTCGACTATTCCTACATATCCTGAACGTTGCACGCATTGACCCACACCAGAGGCCGAATGTGGTCACCCAGTACTTGAGAATGGGTGCAATGGAGTACTCCGACCAAAGAAGACATTTGTGCACCACGATTTCAAAGACTATCTCGCTGGTCTCCTTTCCCGTTGTAAAGAGTAAATCTCCACTGGGCTCAGCAGAAATTGTACTACCTAGTCAACAATGTTTAGGTAGATCTTAGCACGACCTATGCTGCTATACTTGCAGAGCAAGTGTGTTCGATCCTAAAGGGATTACTAATTGGTATTAGTAGTAAAAATGTGTCAGTAATGCAAAGAACAGAATGTCCGATGTGCAAAACAATGTCCAAAGGTAATCCAATGATGTCCGAAGATACTTATCCGATGTCCGAAGCCAAAGTGCGATGTCTGAGATTTTGGACTTTCGGACTTCTCGATAATAGGTCAGAAACTTTATAACGAGTGTCGGGTTGTGAGTGGTATGCGCGAGTATAACAAGTGACAGAGTATGATGGTGAATGAACGGTAATATTTTGCAATGCAATTAAGAACTACTAAAATATTCTGGGTGATCCGCAGAGTCGGGAAACAGCTCCTAACTACTGGATGATGATTGCTACAGGTCACCACAGAGTATTTAAGTAAGTACGTAGAAATTTGGAATACTACAGGGGAAGATAGTAGCAATATATTTCGGGTCCGATGTCCTATGTAATAAGACACGAGGTGCTGCGGACATGTAATAATGCGGTACAAATGTCAGAAAATGTGCATGGAAATAACTACGCACCTAGTGAGGCTAGTTCAGATTGACAGGACACGGGATGGACAAGTGCGCGTGAAGTGCAATCGGCCGATGTGATGTCTGAAGGTCTGATGCGCTGGATCCGATACGGAGTGGCTCGGACATGTGCGAAAGTGTGTCGGACATGTGCGCATATGTTTCAGGTGTTGACGTGAGTATGAAAATACGTGGTTTCAAGCCCAATGCCGCAACCATCGCTACACCGTGCAGATATTGAAGCTGCGATGGATCAAGCTTGCAATTATTTGCAGGACTCCATCAACTCTCCGCATCCACCCTTGATGAAAAATGCATTCAAAGCTCAATTTCTTCGTCAGTTTTGTGGCCCAGAGCCAGGTTCGCTGTTCATTGATAGAGGAGAGGAGGGACATTATGCCTTCGCCTTACACATTGATTTCTTTAATCCGGAGGGTATGAACTTGCGTGGTGCCAGCACCTCCTCTGGAATCATTTCTATGGTGTGCTTGAATCTGCCATCAGATATCAGGTACAAGCCTGAAAACTTGTATCTCACAGGCATCATCCCAGGTCTGAAACAGCCATCACTCGAGCATCTGAATCATTATATCCGACCACTCATCAATGATATGGTAGATTCATGGGAGTGTGGTATCAAATTTTCCAAAACAGCATGCTATCCTACCGGCCGACTCACTGGCAGCGCTATTGCTCTCGCTGTTTGTGATCTTCCTGCCGCTTGCCATCTCGCTTCTTTGGCCGGAACAGGTAGCCACTTCTATTGTAGTGCATGTAATTGCTACCACAAGACTACCTATGGTAGAGTGGACTTCAAGAGTTGGAAACTTTGGGATAAAGACAGACTAAGGGAGTTTGCTGAGCAGTGGAGGGATGCTGCGATGACCTCCAAATGTGAGAGGCTATTTAGAGATCATGGTGTCCAATATTCAGAGATGTGGCATTTGCTGTACTGGGATCCTCCACACCAACTTGTCATTGATCCAATGCACTGCATATTGGAAGGTTTGGTCCAGCACCATACCCGTAACCTTCTCGGCCTGACTACAGGGACCACACCCACCTCATCAACTTCAGCCCCTCCGGCTTTTTCATGCGAACATGTTCAACGTGCCTCCGGGGACGATGACAACCAAGGAAGTGACCCAGGTCTCTGCTATACATGCACTCCTTGTTTCATAGTTGTCTTCTGATGATGACAAGCTAGAGGAAGACCTTGGCAAGCTAAAGAATTCTCTGTCCCACAAGAATGCGACATCTCTTAAGTTCGTTTGTGGTGTCTTGGGATGCATTCCCCAGAAATCTGGTAGATTGTTCAAAATTGACTATGCAAAGGCTCTTGTAGAATGGGTAAGTTCTTGATTGTGCTGTTGCCTTTTCGTGAGTTTGCTATGTTTGTTTTTAGCAGCTGCAGAAAACCTTTTGCTGCTCCCCAGAAGCAACACCGGTTTGTGTCTCCAGATGTGCTCACTCATGTTCGAGATGTCATCCAGGAGATGACTGTTCCAACTTGGTTTGGTTCAGTCCCAAGTAATTTTGGAAGTGCAGCTGCCGGGACAATCAAGGCTGATGAGTGGCGCTCACTAATCACTGTCTACATTCCCATTGCCCTTGTCAGCTTGTGGGGGGCTGGTACCTCGCATCCTTCCGATGAAGTTGGTACCCTCCTCAGAACTGTTCTTGATCACACAATGGAACTTGTTTGTGCAGTATATCTTGTGTGTGTGCCCGAACAGCGACCCCAGATAGAGCACATGCTTATCGTTCCCACATTGCACATTGTAGAGCCTTGCGTCTCCACAGGCACTTCCCTCAAATTCTCCCACACTCCCTACACACTCCAGCTCTAATCCTAAGGATACATCTTGCGCAGTAGCACTTTATATATTTTACTTTGCAGATTCCACACACAGCCACTCGCACTTTGCGCGCACCACACACCACGCATCTGCATACCCATCCATCTGTCCTCCCCATGTCCTTAGATGTCCATTGGTGCGTTTTCTCACTATATTCCCATTTTGACTAATTATTTCCATCGCTAATTCTCGGCCTAGTGCTACGTGCGCAGCTGAGACCCTATTACCTATCTTGTGTACTATATTTAGCTTACTCGGCTCGCTACATTGGACCTGTATGCCTAGCGGTGCTTAACTATCTTTACATATACTATCTCTTTACTCTATTTTCTGGGTTGATTTTCTGCCCACTTTCTATGTGTCTCTAGATACTAAGAATTTTACTCATTATTTGCAAGTGACTATCCAAAGTCGCGTGCTTCAGTTCTCAGTCTCTGTCTTAGCATCAGCCAACCTTAGTTGGGGTGTTAACACTCATCTCGCTTTGGCTTTCCTTTGTTACTCTCGCTCGGTAGTCTCTTGCCTTTGCTTGCATGCACTACCTTAGCATTGCGCACCTCGTCCTTCGCTTATCACACTCGCACATTCGCCTTTTGCACATTGCATTGTTTTCGCCTCGCGCTTCACGCATTACTTAGCCTTAGTACTTTATTAGTTGTTTGGTGTCCCTCTTTTTACAAAGAGAGGTTTCCCTTAACTCAGTTAGCTGCCCTTGGGATGACAATTTCACTTGCACCCGGGTCTATCTGTGTTTGCTTAGCTTAGCACCAACTTTCCCCACAGTTGAGATTCCTCATCTTCAGCGTTATGTTGCAAATTTGATGAAGGTACACCCCACCTTCACTCTGTGTCCAAACCACCATGCTGCCTTCCATATATATGACTACTTAGTTCTATTTGGCCCTGCCCACTCTTGGTGGTGCTTCACTTTCAAACACTTAATTGGAATACTTCAGCGTCTTCCAGTCAATCACAAGTCAGGTGGGTCATTATGGAACATCAGTTGGAGTGGCATGGACTCATTTTTTGCAAGGCGAGTTGGAAGCTACAATGCTACATTCTTTTATCAGGACTGCAAAGCTTCTCTATTGGCTCAGTTGACCAGATTGTCCACCGGCTATTCAAGAGTGCAAAGTCCTGTTTGACAGAATGTATGCTCCCAAGAGCACTACAAGCCTCGACAAAGAACTTGCTGAAGATCCTTTGGACGACAGTGTTCAGGTTCCCTCCTCTGCTTTACCTGCTGCCATACCCAAAGACTTATACATGCTTATCAAACGACGGAAGGCGATATTGCATGCAAGACTAAGATTTGATGGTATTATTTACAGCAGAGCTTCTACGCATGTTGGGAATAGTCAAGTCCTTTTTTACCCTCAGGGTGACCGGTTGTCATCTCCTGTCCCTGGCAGCATCCAACATATCTATGCTATGCCCACAGGTGAACTGGTATTTGCTGTACACAGACAGCTCTCACTGTATTGTCATGACCACACTATTGACCCTTTTGCTGTC